>NW_017728927.1:15657166-15679316 GCF_001723895.1 Crocodylus porosus
CCCCTCAGTCCCTCAGCCCCACTTACCTTAGGGGGATCAGCTGCTGCTGCCCCCTCAGCTGCTCCGCTCGCCGCTGCCGCCGCTGCTAGTGCTGCACTCTCCTCCACTCCGGGGCCAGAAAGGAGGCACACGTGTGGGGAGGACACACGTGCGCCTGTGTCCCTCTTCTCCCCCCTGCTCCTGACCTCCAAGATCTGCACTCTTTTACATGCCCATTTAGGTGCATGGTAGATCCAATGACTGGAGAGGGCAAGTATAGACCAGAATTAAATGCTGGATGGATATATATGTAAGCGGAGAGAACCATGCCAGCAGAAAGTCTCAGTTATCCGTGGTCCTGTCCCTTCACACTGCCAGCATGCTTACTCCAGTTTGGCGGGACTAAGGCTGGTGAAGCTTTTGCAAGATGGGGAGAAAGATCCTCTACTGTCCTTGCCTCCACCCTTTTTCAGACCTAGCCTAGGTTGTGGTTAAAGCACTGGAATGGGACTCAGGATGTCTTGGGTTTTATTTCCAGCTCTGTGCTAAGCAAGCCACTCAAACTCTCTCAGTTGCCCATTTATGAAATGGGGATAATAATTCTTTATTGTTTCTTTTCTATTCCTTTGTATTTATCTTTATTCAGGGGTTAGTATAATAAGGCCTGGATCTTGGAAGGGACCTTAAGGCTCCATGATTAAAGGTGCATTTGAGCCTACCAGGCCATCAGGCTACTGTAGTTAAGGCATGCCTACGAATGGCTACACTGCAGTGGCAGAATCTCCCAGCTAGGCTGTTTCCAAGCTTCCCTTGCCTTGCTTCCAACCCTCCAAAACTGGAAATACTTCCTCCATCAGGTCCCTCTGCAAGCACTCTCAAACACAGAGAGCATATGTCATGAGTGCCCATGTAGGGATGCCCTGGAGTGCCCTCACTGGGGTATTTCCAAGTCTGGAGAGTGACAGCCATAGAAAAGACATGAAAACTGCACTCCCACTCTGCCCCTTTCAAACCACTGTAGCAACACAAAATTACTATTCATGATGATGGCAGTGATTAATCCTGTGCTGATTTTGCTTCCCCCTGATTCCAGGGTTGTACGTAGGCTCCTGGTTTTTGTTTGGTTTTTTCAAAGAAAGGCTTGAAAGCAATATATTCCTAGGAAGAAACGCCCCCCCCCCCCCCTTCTTTGCAATGTTGTTTGCTTAACAGCTGTGAGCATTTCTCCTGACCCCTTTTCCACAGAAAAGCCCTCGATATGAGTTATGGTATAAATATGGTTTGTAAATGGAACCTGGGGCTGGATCAATACCGCTCTTTTTCGCTACAGGGTAACATAATAACGAAAAGGTGTTCTCATAATTGTTATGAGTACAGGGGGTTGTTTCACTTATGTAGGTGAAATGTGTTAAGTCCTTTAATGATATGAGTTGACTCTGAGGCTTCTATAGTCATGTCAAAATGTCGATATTCTTAAAATGTTTTAGAGTTGGTGGTTTCAGTGGAGGGATTATTTGCAAAATAGTCTTCCAGTTACAGTCCAGTGACGCACAAATCTGCTGTTTACTAATTTCAAGTCCCAGACCTTCCAAATCTTGAATTAAATGGATTCTGCCTTCTGCCCCCCTCCCCCCTGCCAGCTGAAGATTCACCCAAAGTGTAGAGCTGCAGAGATGCTCACTGTTGCTGAGGAAACAGGAGCTCATATATATTTGTGCTGAATTTTTTCCCAAGAAGCTTGCTTCAGTATACTGCGATACTATGACTCCTGGGGTTCTGATGGATTTTGTATCCTTATTTATCTGAGGCCCAGATTCCCAGCGCCTTACTTACTCTGCATTGTACCTTACTATTCAGATCTCTCCTATAAATTCTCAGGGTATGTAAAAGGGTATCAAAATCTAGCCATCGGCAATGGAACCCATCTCAGGCCTGATCCCATTCCAGTTTGACCAGTCTGATGCCATTGGCTTGAACTGGGTTATTCCCTGGTTTATGGCATGGAGTCCAAATTACTTCTCAGAGGAGGGGCCAAGGAGCAGTGTGGTTAAGGCGTCTCTCTATAAGTCTAGAGGCATGAGTTTGAGTCGTACCCCATACTTGTGCCAAAGGTTGTCCCCAGTATTCCCAGCCGTGAATGTGTACCTGACTGTTCGGTCTGTGGACGTGAACTGCTGGATGCAAACCTTTAGGTAGTTACACCACTCCCCTGTGTGCTTCTGGGTATAAAAGCAAGCTAATCTAGTGGACCACCTAGGCCGTTTCTCAACTCATGTGATGCTCTTTCTTCAAATAACAAAGCTTAGAAAATGGCATTTGAGCGTGGTAACATTTCAGTAGTGTTTTAGAGCCTATTCTATCTTACTACACTGTTTGGTTCATCTGAGGGTAATCAGTTATAATAATTAATTATTTTATTTTCCAATTTATTCTAATTATTTACTTAATAAATGTTCTAATATGGAGGAGGATACTATTGCCACTTTACCCAGTGCCAGCATTAGGCCCTGTTGCATTGTTTCCATGGGTGGGAGGGAGAGGGGAGTGATTGTGTGTGGCAGGTTTGTTTCCAAAAAAGTCCAGTATCCCTGAGCACAGTGGACAAGTAACCAGTGGTTTTCTTGTTTAGCCATCCTCATCTGCCATTCCAGCAAGCTCTGTATGCAAGGAGCATTGTCTCTGTTCCTCCTCCAGGTCTTTGTGATGGATGCCTTCCTGCCTTTACGCCACACAGCTTACAAACCAACATCTTGGCTTCTGAGTTGGCAAGTGAGAAACCCCTCAGTCCACCTATCTTCTATCTCACCTGTCATGAAGAATATTCCTTTGAATATGATCCTCTATTGTTTGTAGGCTTCTTTATTATAGAACAGGATTGACTGTTCCTTCCATCACACCTGAAGGAGGATGCTTGGCATACTTGACAGCTAATAGCACCTTTCAGAACTAGTGATAATTAAGTTTCAAATAATATTACGTTGTTAATATTCAGCACAGATTGGCACATATTGCAACTCCCTGGAACTTCTCCCTCTTGAAAGCAAGCTACAATAAGATTTGTGGACCACTCAGGTGCTATATAAGACCTCAGAGGTCCAGAGTTTTAAGACTCAGAGACTTTGGAGCAAGTAGAGAATCGAATTCTGATATCCTTACTCAAGATAAATTGCCACTATAGGTTATAAACAGCATTCAGTCCTGGTGTAGTGCTATGTCATGCCAGAAGACACAACTTATACTTGAGACCTTTTTCTGGTATAGTTTATAACATATCTAAGAAAAGAAAAAGTTACACTGTCAAAAAGGCTTTCAGCCACTATGACTGTATTCATGCTGTGACATATGCCAGTGAAGCTGTTTCAGTTAGTGGATGTGATTTTTTTTTCAGACTCCTATAGGTAAGCTGGCCAAACATTTAAGGTTAGGACAGGCCGGAATGGAATTACAACAATTTAACCTAGAATTAAATTTGGCCTGTTGAATTGCAGGCTTGGAGGATTTGGTTTATATTCTCTAGACTTGGCAACCTCCAGAGAACAAATACTAACATTTAAATTAGATTGCAGAAAATTGTTGGTAGGTTTTAGGAGATGAACTGCAAGTATTCTGGTTTGCTAGTCAGACATTTTCCCAGAATTTCAGGATTCTACATTTTGTTGAAATCTCCTACCAAGGGCACGTCTACACATTGCCCTATGATTATGTAGCAACATGCTAGGGTGCCATACGGTGTGCTACGGTGACATAGTGATTATGCAAGTCTACACATGATCACCGCTATGTCACCCAAGCAGCTCCCCCGGCATAGTATACTGCTATGGTGACTTAGCAGTGAAATCTAACCCTGCACCATGCACACAGCATATACTGCACTGTGCTTTAGTACTTGCAAAGGGAAGCACTTAAGCACAGCACCACAGCAACATCGCCATACGGCGATGTGTGGACGCGCCCTGAGATTCTGAATTTTGCTGAAAGAGACAAGGGCATTTTCATTAAAGTTTCATTCTAGTACGACCCAAGCCAATAACACATATGAATAGAGCCTTTGGCCAATTATAGCAAACTTAAATGGAAAGTGTGTTGAGAGTCTGTTGTATGTTTTGACATTCAACAAGGTGGAAAAAAGAATAAAAATACATAATACAGCCTTAGAATGAGGAAACTCAAAATGTTTGTTGCATTGATCTAAAATCTCTTAGGATTGTATGTATAAGGTCTGCTGATTTCTTGTAGAGTTATAAGTTTCTTAGTTCTTCCAGAAGTGCAACTTCTAATCAGCTGTTAGCTATAACAGAGAACAAAGGAGGCAGCTTGAAAAGCACTTTCTGGAGCTTACTAATGGAGGGTCAGTGAAATACACTGCAGGCTGTTGGCTTAGCTATATTTGGCAAAACAACTTCACGTAAGTTAACATCACAACTGTTAGCATCATTGTACTATTGTACAACAGAGCCATTGTTAAAATGCTATCACAAGTGCCATTCTTGCCATGCCTGGACTTTCTGTAGATATCAAAGGGTGCTTCCAACACCTACCTAAACAATCCTTGAGAGGGCCTGTTTCTGACTTATGTTGCAAGCCAGCACCAATCTGTCTTCCATAAAGAGCCCCATAACTGCGTACAGTATAAAGCTTTTCCCCTCAACCATCATGATGGCCCTACAAGGAGCAGGAGGATTGCAGGCCAAGACAAACTCACCTCCCCTATGAGGGCTAGCAGAGGGGCCAAAAAGCATCCTGGGATACTGGGGGACTGTGTCCTAGCTTGAGTCAGGAGGGGAAGTGGCACAGGAGTTTGATAGAACGGTCTAACTTACCCTGATTAAAAATTATATGACATCCGTCTAGGTCCATCTTAGCCTGGGTCCCTCCATTTTTAAACTGGTCTATGCACACTGAACTTCTGTTCTGTTACAGGCTTAGACTGATTTCCAATCACTTATATTGGTTTGTCTGTAATTTCTGTACCTAGCCAAGAAGTCCAGTGCCCTATTTTGATAAGCCCAGAGACCTTGTGTAATAGTGTAGCTCCATGGCCTCAAACCCACAGTATGTTCACCAAAATAAAATAGTCTGTGATTAATTCTACAATAACAACAGCAAAGAGAAGCAATGAGAATAGGTTTTGAGAGGACCAGACTGAATAATTCTAGCGAGCACTCGAAACAAGCTGTCAAGAAAAGGCAGTCATGCAGGAGATTCATCAGATGTCTCTCTAGGTTCAGTGGCTTCTCTGTCATCAAGGGCTGTAAAAACCATGCCAGGCCAATAAATGCTTTCTGTATTTGTCACCACCATCACTGAGGCAAAAGATGCAGAAGTGTAGGATGCACAATCAAATGCCAGTGCTGAAACCAAGCACCTCTCTGCAGTTTTCTAGACCCATCCAGTACTGCTAATGAACAGTTGCAGCGATATGTCACTCTCTATCTCTTGTTTGGTTTGAAAAGCAGTATGTATGTGTTATAGGCAGAATAGCTGCCACGGATATTTTGGCGTATGCCAATGGCGTTAGGTATTTGCGGTTAATGCACTACTAATGTAGTTCGCTTTTCTATATTCTACCACTGTAAATGGGCCTGGATAAAGGTGGTGGGTGGGGGTTTGTATTCATTTCTCTTGCATATTTCATCCTTATTAGATGACAGCCAGATGTACTGGGACCCCATCTTTTCTGCTGATTGTGATTTAATTTTTTCCAATGATCAAAAAGCCTATTGTTATGGGGATGGCTTATAACTCTTACCACTGATGTGTGTAAGAACCACCTCTTATTTAGGATAAATTTAAGAAGCAAGAAAGATCCTGTATGGATCCAGATGGCTGAAACAATAGCAGTGTCCCCTCCTCCCAAACAGAGGAATGTATTACCACCCAGAACAAATATACATACAAAGGGAATTATTTTTCTGGGTCTTGTTTTAGGAAAGATATGTCTGAGAGAGAAAAATAGAGAGAATACTATAGAAAGAGCCCCAGAGAGGGAGAAGGAAAAAAAAAAGGCACACATGCATAGAGCTTTGTGTAGGCTTTTCTCACAGCCATGCTCCCACTGCTTGTTCAGGCTGAGTGCTGGCTGAAAGAAGCTTATGAATATGAGCAAAGAAACTGTCTCCTGGTGTTTGACCCCTGCTGTGTTCAGAGAAAAAGGATTTTTCACATTCTTTATACACAAACAGGGCTGCGTCAAAAATACATGGCTTCATCTTCAGTGTCTCATCCTTGCTGAAACAACTGCCAGGTTCCTTAGTTCTGGCTAAGCACTTGGGTCACAGGGAGGTAACACCATGTCAACCCTGAAGCCCCTGTAACTGGCACAAGAAGCAAGGGGGAGTTCCCACTTTTGCAAAGAGAATCATAGGGATTAGAGCCACAAGCCAACAAGCCAAAGAGAGGGAACAGGTAAAACGTAAAGAAGCATCAACATTGTGGTAATGTACATGCAACACCTCAGTTTCCACCCCACACCTCTGGAGGTGTCCCCAGACAAACCTTTAAGGGTGCCTACACATGTGCAGGGAAGTGGCACTGATGCACTGTAATTAGTGTGTCAGAGCAGACTTGATTAATTGAGTGTGCTGGACCATGGTAATTACTGCAACATACTCCAGTGTCATGTGTATAAGCATCCCCATGCTGAAAAATGGTGTTGGGGGCACTTTAACTGAAGCTCATTTTGAATCCATGTGAATCAGTGCGGGCACGCTGATTCACATGGAGCTCTGGGCACCTTAATTACAGTGGCTCTCAGAGCTGCTCTAATTAAAGCACCCCCCTCCCATAAACACCCTAGAGTGCTCAAACAGCAGCCTGTAGCTGCCCCCAAGTATGAGTCCAGCTCCATCAGTCCACAGTCCCTGGCTGCCTGGCCCAGGAAGACTCTAGCTTCACTGTGCACTCTTCTGTGTAGGGCTGACCATGTTTCACCTCCATGCTGCTGTCTCTTCCCCTTACTCTAACTTCAAGCTTCCTCTTCCTTTTTTCCTTGTCCCACAGTCTTGGGGGGTTTCTGGGAGTTGCAGTCCAAATTAACAGACTTCCTAACTTTGCAGACTGCCCCCCTGGTTCCGCTTGCTGTTATGCACGTTGGCTAGGGACAGACATTCAAAAAGCCCAAGTCTGAATTAATTCCATCTTTGAGGGTTAGTCTAAACTGGCTAGGCTAAACCAGTTTGTAACCACACAGACATCCCCTCTGGACTGAAGAAATTCAGGCACATGCCTGCAGTGGCTCAGGCTAGATGCTGGGGGGCACTAGAGTAGCTCTCCCTTCCATACCATAGTGCTGAGCTAAGGGAGGCGTGGCCAAGACCACTGATTAGGAAGAGCTCCCCCACCCCACTCACTGTTGATAACAGAGCATTGAGTTACACAGCAGGGAGTTACACAGGGAGTTGTTAGCATTTATCACCCCATCAGCAAAACAACAGCCTGTCTCATTAGTTCAAGCTCTTCTTAAACAACTTTTTCCATGGAAGGAACAGAGGGACTTTACCAGCTTTGATTAGCTCCAAAAAGCCCTAAGTCAACATTGTCCTGTCTGCCTTTGTGCCATCTCCCAGAGCACGGACCTTAGTCAGAATGTGGCATACTAACTAATGCTGAGAGGTATATGTATGAGGCAGAGGGAAGTGGGGAGTCCCTGCTTGAGCGGGGAGTGGTGAGAGGAAAGAGTGAGGGGCAGGAGGAAGCCAGGCAGACCCCACTGTACCTGCAGTCTCTGCTGGAACTGCAGCCAGGTGCTGGGTAATCCTCCCCCAGGGAAGGGTGCCAAGTGTCACGGTGAGACCGAACGAACAGGCTGGGTCTAGCGGTGGTGGGGTTCTGAGCGACACGGAAGCTGAGTTCTTTTAACAGAATGAATTTATTTGACTTACGCTTGGAAGAGCGCAGGTACGGAGTCTTCAGTTACAGTATTAACTCACAACAGGGGAACCTGTTGTCCCACGGGGTTCACCGACAGGACAAGCCTGTCGGATAAGTCCCAGGGATGGTCAACAGTTTATAATGGAGGAACAACACAGAACCGTAACTCGCTGGTGTCCGCTGAGAGCTGAATGGTCGGGTGGTCGAGATGGATGCCGAGGTCCAGAACCAGGTAAGTAGTCGAAACCGTAGTCAGAGTCCAAGGGGTGATCCGAGGTCATGGTTAGAGATCGATGCCAGGTAGGTCGTAAGCCGATAGATCAATATAATATAACACGAGGCGAAGAAGACCGAAAAGCCTAAGGGCCTAACTGGAAGACAGTCCCTGAACAGATCAGGCTCTGTTTCCAGTTCCGCGGGTCTCTCTCCTGAGGGAGGAGTCGTCAGACCTTTTATAGTAACTCTCATGGCCAATTAGATTGCTAGGAAGACTGAACTTTCTAGAAAGATTACTTCATACCTCTCATATGCTGGGCATGCGTAGCAACAAGCTCTCTGTTACAACTGAGCCTGCGCTTCTCTGAAAGTAGGTCACACTTGACTGACAGGCCTTCAGGTCATGAAAAGGGTGCCTGCAAGGCCCACCGCCATGGCGCGTGCTTTTATCTCCACTCCTGTGTTGGCAGCACACATGCTTTTTCTAAGACACCAGGGAGCGGGGGGGGCGGCCAGCCCTGCTGGGCTGGAGTAGAGAGCAGAGCCCCACCCAGAGTTGCAAAGCATCTGGGATGCCGAAAGACTCTGATTAAACTTAAACCAGCAAGGGGTCTGAGACAGACATTGCATAAACCGGTTTGACCCAAATCAGTTTAATTTGATGCTACATTCAACCAGGTTTATCTGAAACTGGTTCCAGACATTTTAAAACTGGTTTATGTATACTGAACATCTGTTCGGTTACAGGTTTAAACCAGTTTCTGATCATTTAAGCTGGTTTATGTGTAATGCCTGTTCCTAGCCATTATATTCACATTACAACACCATTGAATACCTCACTACAGCAGTTCTTCAGCTTGTATGGCATAGAAACTGTATATTGTAGATTCTGTATTTCATTGGGCCCCAAGTCTGTTAAATAGCCAATCACTGTATAGATACGGCTCAATCAGAGTAGGGGTGTGCGAAGTGGGCCCTATTCGATTCGGATTTGGATTTGGCCTGAACTAGGGACAGTAATTCGATTTGTTGATTCGGATCACTGTCCCTGATTCAATTCAGCCGAATCCAAATCTGAAGATTTGATGCTGATTCAGAGATCAGATGATAGAGCTTTAAATGTTTTTTCTACATACCATGAGATACCAGCACTACTTGTGAACACTAAGATGCTGGGGCGCATGGAGCGTCTCACAGGAGTGCGGGGGGAGCCCTCCATGTGCTCGGAAATGGACCAGAAGTACTTCCAGTCTACTCCCAGGTCCACTGGGGAGTGTACAGGGTCTCTCCCCTCCCCCCCATGCCCTCCAGCTCGGCAATTGGCCATGGCAGGACCCCAAGTGCCCACCCCAGACCCAGGAGGCATCAGTTGCTGAGCCAGGGGTGGCATGCCCTCCCCCCGTATGCTCCCTGGCAGACCCAGAAGTGGACCGGAAGTGTTTCTGGTCCACTTCCAGTTCTGTTGCCTAGTGCACTGGGAAGCCCCCATGCTTCTGCGGACACTCCATGTGCCCCAGCATCACAGCACTCATGAGCCCCTGCAATCTAGAGGTATGTAGAAAAAACTTTTAAAGCTGTGTCTATGTCCGAATCTTTCACTGTTTCATGGTTTCTAGGGTCGGAAGGGACCTGAGTAGATCATCTAGTCCGACCCCCTGCCATGGTAGGAAAGAGTACTGGGGTCAAATGACCCCAGCAAGGTGTTCATTTAACCTCCTCTTAAAAATCCCCAGGGGAGGAGCCTGCACCACTTCTCTTGGAAGTCCGTTCCAGATACTAGCCGCCCTGACCGTAAAGTAGCGCCTCCTGATATCTAGCCTAAATCTACCCTCTGCCAGCTTGTGACCGTTATTCCTGGTCACTCCTGGCAGTGCACGGGGGAACAGGGACTCCTCCAATGCCTACTGATTCCCCCTGAGTAGTTTATAACAGGCCACTAGACCCCCCCTCAGCCTTCTCTTGTGGAGGCTGAACAGGTTCAGGTCCCATAGCCTCTCCTCATAGGGCCTGCCCTGCTGTCCCCTGATCATGTGAGTGGCCCACCTCTGGACCCTCTCCACGCTGCCCACATCCCTCCTGAAGTGCGGCGCCCAGAACTGGACACCGTACTCCAACTTTGAATCTCTCTGAATCAATTCAGAGGGTTCCAATTCAATTGGAGCGATTAAAGGGTCCTCTGATTCGATTCAGATTCAGAGATTTGGCTGCTGAATCAGGCTGAATCTCTGTCAAATTGAATCGGGGACTGAAGCTTTGCACAGCCCTAAATCAGAGCTGCCAGGAGAGCCCATCAAGATCCACAGCCTACAACCCTATTGCCCTCAGAGATGCCTCCACCTTCCTTCAAAGAAATAAGCAAGTCTCTCTCTTCTCTTTTAAGACAGCTACAGAAGACAGTGGTGCCCATCTCACCTTCATTATATAATCTCCTAGTATTTGGGCCAGAAACAGGGGGTACAAGAGGAGCGTTCCTCGCTAACTTAGTGATAGGGGAGCTCCCCTGGAAGGAGGGAGTCCTGGGTTCTGGTCCCCACTCTTAGGACTAATTCTATCTTTTAAATGAAACAGTCAGATAAAAATACTTGAGCAGTCCCAGGAGTAGGGTTAGGGTTCCCCCTCCCCAGGACTGTGCTAACCACTAACCCAGTGATTCTCAGTGGTTTTGATTCTACAGTCCACCTTTAGCCTGGTCCAGTCCAACTCTTCCTCACTCTCTCCTCCATCCCATAGCCCACTTTCCACAATCCCTGTACACAGGCCACACTTCACCTCCTCTCAGCCTCCCATACAGTGCTCACCTATCCCTGTCCAGGTTCATATAGAGCCTTATTGCTGTGCTCACTGTAGAGATGCCTGAGCGAGCTCTGTACATGCTAGCCCTGGGACAGCAGTGATTTAGGTACATTCACGCTGATTTAGCTCAGATTAGCTCCATGCAGCACCATGTTCAGGCAGTTCTGCTACTTGCTGTTTGGAGGCAAGAGCATCCTGGTGTCTCAGCACAACACTGCTTGGTACGTCAGGAGCTTTCTGGGGAATGACAGTCAGCTGACATCCAGGCAGGGCACCTCGCAGCCCACATAGTCCTCTAGTAATTTGTGAAGGTGAAGCTTTTGTTCAAAAAATCAGGAAGATAAATTCAGATCTCACTTTCTGATTTGCTTGTCAGCATACACCAGGTGGGAGGCACAGGGAGTCTGGTTGAATTCAGTGTACAGTGCAGCGCTAACAACAAGGCCCTAATTTTGGTCTGAAGTTACAGAAAAGAACAGGTGACATTACCTGTGAGAAGACATAGAGCTGGTTGAGCAGACCTTATGTTAGTGCAGAAGACCAACACGTAGATTAGGTTGCCAAAAGGCCTCTGGATCAAAGCTATTTCACATACTGAATGGCTGTTATCATGTCTTCCCCTAGTCTTCTCCTAAGCAGACATAGCAAAAACCAGGTGGTTCAGCATTTCCTTGTAAATCATGTTTCCCAAGCCTCTTATCATTCTTCTTGCTCGCCTAAAACCCCGAGTCCTAGCGCGCACAGTCTCTGTCACTTTGTCATGGGTGATTCTACCTCAAAATTGATGTTTGTGCAGCGGAAATAGTCTATCACTTTCTCTGCCCATAGCAGGGATATTGTGATGCTTAATTAATACCTGTAATCTCTTTTGAGATGCTCAGATAAAAGCTGCAGTTGAAATCCAGAGTGCTATTATTATTACAAGCAGGTGCATTATTACAAACAGGATCCACAAAAAACAGAAACCGTAACTCGAGGAGCCGTATGCCTTTGTATCTCCCTTTAGTTAATCAATTGCTAACCTTAACTTGAGACTGACTGCTTCTTACTTTATTTCCAAGCCTTCCCTATTGGGAGCACATGTCTAACCGTGATCTTTTTCAGCCATGGGATGGATTTGTTGGTTCAGTTCTGAGAGACACAGAAATCCCTGCAGGGACTAATTAATGGCTGCCTCTTGGAAAACACTCTAGACCAAATAAATCAGATCTGTTTATACTCAAGAAAAGCTGTGCTATCAAGAAAGGCATAGACTGCCTTCCTATCTTGCAGACCTAATCATTAGTTTTTAGTTTAAAAAAGTGGGGGAGGTGGAGGGAGAAGAAAGAAAGAGGTTGTTTGCCATCCAGAATATTGTAGCCTGAAGTGTAAAAATAGGACTAGGGGTTGCTGGGTTTTTTTCCAAATTAAACTGTATGGTGGACTCAGAATGGAGCTGAAAACATGTGAGGACATTAGATTTACTTGCAGTTACAAGCCTGTTTGCTTATCTCATCCAAAAAAATATTCTTATCATCAGGTTTTTAAATCTCTGCTATGGTATTCCCTTACCTTTTGTTTCTGAACTGTACTAGAGCCCTGGTTCTAGGACTACATTCTTTTGAGGGAGCCTGTTTCCGCACTGGGTATAGCATCACTACCCAGAAGACATTTATCTTTTTGTAGGAACTCAACATAGATGTGTGCTTTCCCCATTTGACAAAGCTCCATTTCAGTGATGCAGAAAATTAATTAGGGCATTTTATTTTCTCAGTTTATAGAGCTAAACATTGTTTCCGAGGTTGCAAAAATGGTAACTGTGTGAATGAATGAACACAGAATCTGACTATTTTTGGATCAGCAATAATAGTAAAAACAGCCATGAAGAATATGGATACATAATCTGCTTGGTTTTAACACTACTGGAAGACACTCTGTGTACCAATTAAAGAGATTTCATTGCTCACAGTGATGCTGAGAACCAGATAATCAGGCAAATATACTAACCAGATGTCACTTAATCAGACAATGGAAGTAGCATTCTGCAGTGAATGGAGGGGCAGGGCGTGGGCTGCATACTGGATCACATATACTGCCTTTGATTCACTTAATCACTTTGCATATGACCTCTCATTCCCCAACCTTGACTCCTGAGTAGTACATACATGACTAGTCCTGATGCAGTCAGTGGGGCTATTTGTGTAAAGAAGACTTATTAACTGGGCTGGGAGCCCTGTATGTACTGTGAGTTGCACATATAGTACAGTCTCCACTGTGTGAATACAGAATCAATATTACAGTATTGCATCAGCAAAAGATTGGATTAGGTGAGGTGACCTCTAGACATGCATGGCATAGCATTATAATAAAATGTTGATAGGGAAAAGAAGGCTTCATGTTTTCAGCTTAACTCGGGGCCTTGTTACACGTTAATTTTAGGTGGCTCCTGGAGCTCTTAACCCCTGGATTGTCCTGAACCCCTGGATTAACACCTGAATCTAGTTTCACGCGCACTTTAGGCAGCTTAAAGTTATACCACTCCGGGGCAGATTTATCTCTGATTCGCGTTACCCAGCTCGTGTTCCATTAACCTGTGGCCACTCTTCATAGATGAGCTACCCAAATTGCAGTCCCCCAGCATCCCAGCATGCAGTGTCCCCTCTTCCACTCTGCTGTTCTCTATGGACAAACCTTCCACCCCATGAACTCTACTGCCCAAAGTGTGTTTCTGGCACCAAGCCAATTCCCCCTCCCACGCCTCGTTTGCACGGAGTGTAACCCCACACAAATGGCCTATAGAGCACATGCCAGCTGGCCAGGTCACAGGGCACGGATGGGTCTAGGAGTGGGGTGAAGGGGAGGGTGCAGTGGGGGCACAAGGTAAGGGACCATATTACGTCCTCATGAGCTGAGGCTTCCTTCCCAGGGGAAGGACAGTAGCTGCCCTGAAAGTGCCCACCTCTCAGCCACCCTGGGAAGCACAGCCAGCAACCCCACCCCAATCCCAAATCCCAATTTATTAAAATGTGAGCCTTTCTTTAACTTGCTTCTTCTTTATTTCTTTTTTAAATTCTTCTTTTTAAAATTTCTTTTTATTTCATTCTTCAGCGGCTGCCTTGCTTCGTTTCACCTCCCTTTCCTCGCCTCCTTTCTCCACCCTCTGAACTCAACTGCCCAGGGGGTGGTTCTGGCACCAAGCTAATTCTCCACCTCCCATTTCGTTACCCACCCCGTCCTATTAATTCTCTGCCTCCCAGCTTCATGTTCCTGCCTCCCCACTCATCCGCTCATCTCTCACACACCCTTAGAGCAGGGGCAGAAGCCTGTCCTGGCTCACTGGCACTGCAGCGGCAACTCAGCTGTAGTTCCTAATTAGGCCCCTGTTTGCCAGCCTTCCAGTGGTAAGTCACAGCTGTGCAGGTGGGGGACAGTCAGAGAAGGTTTTGAACCGTAAAGTGTGACTGCTCCAAACCCGAGCTAGCACTAACACCAGTCAACATTTGAGCAGCTGCACAAGGTCCTAGTGTGGCTCCCTAGAGGGCATGCCATGGGAAAACTGACACTGCAGTAAAGATGCAGAAGTAGACAAAAAGATTGTGTAGCAGTCAATAAGGTGTCACCTACGCTTTGATACTATGACTCAACAGCTTTTAGAAATATTATCCGTGTGGAAATGTGAGAAAAAAGCTGTTTCCACTCATTTCTAATAAATGCATGTTAAAAGTTGAATTTTGTCTAATGGGGCATTGTCCATGTAATGTCTGCATTTAAACATCCTTTTGATTTTATACAGCACCACCCTATTGCTATTGGTTTTCCTGGAACTCCCCTATTGGCTCTGGTTGTGTATCGTTATGTTGTTTTCTAGCCAATGGCATTATATATGCCAGTTAATTAATCTAAGCTACTATCCAACTTGTTAAAAGTGAAACTGTGGCTATCTTAATTGAAAGACTCCTCCTGACTGTAAAGTAGCCCAGCTATGCTAACTTGACGAAAAACTGTACTTGCAGTCTAGACAAGGCCCAAGTGTCTCTCCCGATATATTATAGTTGGGTTTAAGAGACCCTCTCAAAAAGTGTAGTTTAATTCAGGATGTAAAGCCAGATTTTACCCCAATCCTTGCACACCACCTGAATGACTTTGGATGTGAAGGATCAATGCTGTGGGTGAAAACAAACGTTTTCACCGTGATTAAATCAATGCCTTAACTTTTTGAGCATGGTGTACAAAGTGCTAACTGCAGGTTAAACTGTTTCAAGCCATGCCAGCTATCATTTCTTCTCTACCTTCTTCAAGTCAAGAGGCTCAACTCTTCAGCCGGGAGCAGATTTTCATAGTTCCACTGACCTTAATGGAGTAATAAGAATTGTGATCCAAAAACAATCTTTAAAATGATGCAACTTAATAGTGTGCCTATTGCGATATAGGAGCTTTCCTTTCAACTTTTGCTAATATATGTTTTCATCACAAACATCTATTTTGCTCCCATGGGATGCAAAAGCTTTGTTACTAGATTCTCTAAGCGATTGTGCTGAGTGCAGAATAACAACAAAGATGACATTTAGGTCACCTGATTCGTTTCAGCGTCACTATGTTGTACCTAAGGCTTTATGCTGCATTTTGAAACCCTCCATAGGTTGTCTTTGTTTGTGCCTACTGAACAGTCTGATTCATGTTTAAGCTCCAATGGATGAGAAGAAAACTCACAGTGATGGTACCCTAATATTTATACACACAGCCATTTAAGCACAAGTGTTCACTGAAGGCTCTTTTGTAATGGAGGCACGGAAAGTAAAATAAACTGCAAAGAGTGTTTTGAACGAAGAAAGCACGAACACTTGGCCTGTTTCTTGAAAACAGCGTTATATGACATCTACCACATAAGCTGCAGTCACAACTTTGGTCACTTGAGCATGTCATATTTAATGGAGAATGGAATGAAAGCAAAACTCTTTTTTTTAAAAATTTGAACGCAGTGATCGATATACACAGAAATCCTCTGAATGACTTCACTGCGCCTTGAATCAGGCCTTATTTATATAAACAAGTCACTTCCCCTTCCAAGACACAGCTTTACAAGCCCATTCCCATTGCCCGCTCTCTCCACCAGTTGCAATCCACTGCAGAATAATGGACCCTCTCACCCATCTTGCACACATGTAGTTTAAGTCAAATTCCAGGCATTTTGAGAAAACACCTTCCTGTGCAGTAAACACAGCACTCCTTCTCAGTATTGGATGGCAGGTATTTCTGTGTAATAGGCAGTCACCCAATGACCCACTCCTTCCGCATGCAGAGCTTTTGCTGTCAAGTGTTAATGCTTTTGTTAGGTACTCTGCCGCACATTCATTTAGAAGGGCTAATGACTTACACTGTTCCTTCTCTGCATGATTTCGATGGACGTGTAATTAGAGGTAAACAGAGTCTTCAGAGGTACAGCAGCCATGAAAGCCAGAGGCAAAGTCAAACTATTTGTCTAATTTCACAATCTGCTACTTCAGGAAACGAAACGGCATAGTCAGTTAGCATTTAGCAAAAGGTACGAAGGAAGAAGCCAAACAAAACAACAACAGAAAAGAAAAAAAAGAAAAACCGGTTTGATGATTTCACAAATCTCAGATATGAAAAGGACTGTGTTTCAAAATATTTCATGTCAAAAGTGTCAGGGAAGAGATGATAAGATAAATGCCATGGAGGAAAGCCGCCTTTTTCCAGAAAGATTTTAAATAATTTTTACAAATGAAAAGCTTCATTTGAAACGGCTACAGATTCTTAATCATTAACAGAGCGAGAGCTGGGAAGTGATAACAACCTACCTGTTGAAGGTGAACTGAAGAGCCATTTGCCCTGCAAGATGTGAATGCAGGATTTACAATTCACTTATGTAAGACAAAGACATCCCTTACACGTATCTTTCAGCTCTTACAATAAAGTGGATCAATCCTACTGAAGACCAAGTAGTTCCTGTGTGTGTGTTTTCTCCCAGGATTTCTCACTGAAATTAATTCCTCATACAAATTAGGATGAGAGGTTGAAGTGGGATTAAGAAAAATAATCAAATATCTACCCGTCTGCCCAGAGACGACCATAGGGGGGAGCAGGGCCCGGGGCAAATCAGCACTTTAACACTCGAGGGGCAGAGTTATGGCCACTCTGCCCGGCTTCATGGGGCCCCCCAAAGTGCAGAGCCTGGGGTGGTCACCCCAATTCGCTCCCCCACAAAGGACAGCCATGCGCTTCCACCCCTCCCCAGATTATGATCAACTTGAAAGGACCTTTAAGCTTTCATTGCTTGCATTCAGCAATGGCATCAGAGTGTTTGAATGCTGAAAGCCACAATCTGGAGTTGAGCATTTACCACCCAGTCCTCCAGTATGACGGCACTAGAATCAGAGCTGTCGTGTTTGGGGTTCCTCTAAGTGTGTAGAAGGGGTAGGGGGGAGCTAGCAAAGGTAGGCAATGGCCTAACAGCATACCAGAACTGTTGTTAAATTTATTCCAAGCAGTAGTCATTCTGGCTAAAATTATCACTCCTGAAGGTGATGAAGGCTCAGAGAAGGCAGATGCTCGGGGTTGTTCTGGTGAGTTTTCTGCCTGGCTGACTACAGCAGTGGTCTCAGTAGGCCTTGCTGCAGAATGGCATGGGAAGATCTTTCATTGAAGGGGAGGAACAAAGCATTCCAGTCCTAGAAATGCCAGGGACAGGATAAAGAAACTCACTCCTCAGAAATGTTGTCACCACTGTCCCTGAGGACATGAGTGACATCTGTGAACAGGTCTCAAAATATGCTGGAAAAAAAAAAAAAAAAGGATTAATCCTGCTGCCCAGCAGCGCAAGCCAAAGAACAGAAAATCACTCTTAAACTCCTGAACTGAGTATTCTACCTCTACCTCTTTTCTAAAAGCCTGAGCAAAATCCATCTAAGTTGCACGTTTCTTGTAAGTGGCATAGTTTAGAGTAATAACAAACAGAAGACACATGTGCCCTTTGGTGGAGGGGAGGGGGCAAATCTTAGACCAGGCTCTGCCATTTTTAAACCAGTCTGTGTGCGCCAAACTTCTGTTCTGTTGCTGGTCCAGACCAGTTTTGTGTGCCAAAATTCTCTTCTGTTACAGGTATAGACCAGTTCTGTGGGTGCAGACAGAAGAGCGGTTCCCCATTGCAGCTCAGAGCACTTTGCAGGAAGTACTCTGGGTTGCAATGATCCCCCGGACCAAACAGAAGTTCGCTCCTGGGTCCAGGAGTTGGGGATTCCAGCTGCTTGCTGTGAGCCTGCAACCCGGTGTCTGTAGCAACACCACTCCCTCTTCCCAACCCAGATGGTGTTTTCAAAATGGGAGGGAGGAAAGAGAGCAGAGGGAGCCCCTTCTTGGGATTCCCCAGCTGGCACTGGAAGGTGGGACTCCAATCCATCTTGGGCGGGGGTCCAATCTCCCTCCAGTGCTGGCCGAACAAATCCCAGACCAAACTCCCTCCATTCCCTTTCCTCCCTCCCATTTTGAAGACAGTGACAGGCTGGGAGCTCCACAGACATACGTTATAGGAGGTACTTGGTTTTGAAGCACATTCATCTGAACCTTCATGCAATGAGAGTGCAGATTTTCATGGGATCAGGCCCTTTTAAAGCAGTCTGTATACCTGTGCACTTCTGTTTAGTAGACCACTTTCTGGGGCCAGATCAAGTGAAAATTGTCACTTCTGTCTATGCCCTATGTGCTGAATTTCTGTTCTGTTATGGGTCTGGACCGCTTTCCAATCACTGATACTGCTAAAAGTGTAATGCCTGTGCCTGGTCTCTGTCCAAACAAAGTGAGTGATTAGTTCGTGACTGAGGAAGTTGGCCTGCCTAGTAAAAACACTGCCTTTTGCACAGTTTACATTATGTGTGCATTGTGTACTCTGAAATTTTACTTTAAAAACCCAGGCCTTCAATTAATCAGATACTGAAGGACTGGTAAGGAATATATTTATACTTCTTAGTTTATTTTGTTATGCTCAGCTTTGTTTGCAATGAAATGCATTTCTGTGACACACAAGCAGGCAAAAAAATAGCTTGTAAATGTTTTAAGTTCGCTAGCTTTTGTTCTCCGACCATACAGAAAGGTATCGCCATTGAGCAGGGAGAGAGTAGAGGCACAACAAAGGAAGAAAAATGCCCTTAATGATTATCTATTTTTTAAAATATTCAATTTACCTTAGTGTCCTTCACTTTTTTCAAGGCTTTCTTTGACGGACAACAAGACCAGATCCAGACCCTGGCTGTCCCTGAGGGACCTTTAGGGACAGGGTCCGCAGCTCCTTCAGCATGCTCATGTTCTGCATCTCTGCATAATGTTGATGTTGCCTGTCCTGGTTTCCATGTGGCATCCTCGGTAAACTTTGTGGTGGAGATGATTCCACCGAACATAGAAAATACGTAAAACAGGCAAGTCATTGAGAAGTTCCTAAATTTTCCATTCTCTGCCCCTGCCATTTTGGTAAACTATCTGGCAGACAGGATGCCAGCAATAGTCCTGGTGGGAAATGTTTACATATAGATTCTTATTTCTACAGTTGTCCTACAGGGGACTTGCACAGCCCCTTCTCTTCATGGGTAAAGGGGACACAGAATATCTTTCTTGATGCACATAGGGGTACAAAAACATTAAGCTGCAGCGAGACAACTAATAGGGATCATTTGGATAAAGAAGGGGGCAAGCTGAGGGAGAAGGTAACAAAGAAGACTGTGAGAGACCTTTTGGGCAGGGGGCTGGACTCGATGATCTTCCAAGGTCCCTTCCAGCCCTAATGTCTATGAAATCTATGAAATTGTTGAGTCTGAACAAATTCAAGTCAGCGGGGCTGGCTGAACTTCATCTCAGGATCCTGAAGGAACTGGCAGAGGAGTTCTTGGAGCCCTTGGAAATGACTTTCATAAAATTGTGGGAGACAGGCCAGGTTCCAGAGGACTGGAAAAGAGCCAGCGTAGTGCCTCTCTCTAAAAAAGGCAAGAAGGCCAGGGAACTCCAGACTGGTTAACCTCCCCTCAATACCTAGGTAGTCACCGAAGCATATCCTAAGGAAGGCCATTTGCAATCATCTGGAAGAGGAAAGGCTGATCACAGGCAGCCAGGATGGATTCATGGAAAATGAATCGTGTAAACAAGCCTGATCTTCTCCTTTGACAAAGTAGCTACTTGAGTGGATGAAGGGAATGCTGTGGATATAGTGTATCTGGACTTCAGCAAAGCTTTTGGCAAGGTCCCGCATGACCTTCTCATAAGCAAACTGGAGAAATGTGGGCTTGACAAAACTACTACAAGGTGGATAGATGACTGACTTGATAGCTGCAAGCAAAGGGCAATTATTGATGGGTCCATGTCAGAATGGCAGGAGGTTTTGAGTGCAGTCCCATAGGTGTCTGTCCCAGGCCTGGTGCCATTCAATGTGTTTATTAATGATTGGGTTGCTGGTAGGGGTGTGAGAAACGGGCCCTATTAGATTTGGATTTGGATTCGGCCTGAATTATGGACAGGGATTCAATCCGTTGATTTGGATCATTGTCTCTGATTTGATTCAGCTGAATTCAGTCTGATGATTCAATGCTGATTCAGCAAATCAGTGATTCGGACACAGGCACAGCTTTAAAAGTTTTTTCTACATACCTCGAGGTAGCAGCGTGGCTCATGATTGCTGTGGTGCTGGGGCAGATGGAGCATCCCACAGCAGCGCAGGAGGCTCTCCAGCATGCTCAGCAGTGAACCTGGGTCTGCCAGGGAGTATGCAGAGGGGCCCTCCATGGCCCCTCTGGCCTAGCAATCAGATGCAGGGGGACACTGGGTGCCCTCCCAGACCCAGGAGCCACCAGTTACTAAGACAAGAGGTGTGGGGGGGGCCCCCAGCACACTCCCCAGTGGACCTGGAAGTCCTTCTGGTCCACTTCTGGATCTGCTTCCAAGAGCGCTGGAGAGACCCCCGTGCTTCTGTGGGACGCTGCATCTGCCCCAGCACTGCAGCATTCAGAGCCCCTGCTACCTAGAGTATGCAGAAAAAACATGTAAAGTTGTATCTATGTCCAAATCACTGAATCTGTCCGAATCTCTCCAAATCAATTCAGAGTGTTCTGATTCAATTCAGAGGGATTAAAGGGTCCTCTGATTCGATTCAGATTTGGAGATTTGGCCACCAAATTGGGCTGAATCTCCACTGAATCGAATCAGGGACTGAAGCTTCACATAGCCCTAGTTGCTGGCCTAAAAAGCTTTTTCAGCAAGCTTGCAGATGACAAGAAACTGGGAAGGAATTTGAACACAATGGAGGATGTGAACAAAATTCACAAGGATCTCTACAGATTGGAAAGTTGGGCTAGAGCTAATAGGATGAAGTTCAACATGGACTAATGCAATGTGCCTCGGGAAGAATAATGAAAAGCGCAGATATAAAAGGGGTGGTACGTGTCTGGATGGCAACTCTAGGCAAAAGGACTTGGGAGCCTTAGTAGACCACAAACTCAGTATGAGTCTACAGTGTGATGCAGCTGCACACAAGCAGTTTTAGGCTGCATCGATAGAAGCATTAGGTGTCAGACGCAGGAGGTGATAGTGCCTCTCTACTTGGCATTGATTAGGCCTCATCTGGAGTATTGTGTGCAGTTCTGTGCTCCACAATTTAAAAAGGACATGGAGAAGTTAGAGAAGGTCCAGAGACAGGCAATAATGATGATAAAGGGCCTCGAAAGCAAGTCATTTGGGGAGAGGCTGAGGGAACTGAAGGAGCTAGGCATGTCCAGCTTGTGGAAGACAGGGCATGGCAACAGTCTTCAAATACTTATAGGGCTTTCATAAAGAATAGGGACAGCACCTTCTCTCTCTTGCTGCAGAGAGAAGGATGTGGGCTGATGGCTTAAAGCAGTAGTAAAGTAAGTTTAGTTTGGATATCTGGAAAAGCTTCTTCACTGTTAGAATAGTGAGGCAGTGGAATAGGCTGGGAAACCTGTGGACTCTCCATTGCTGGAAGTATTCAGGTTGGACAGCCACTGGTCGGGGATGAGCTAGGCATAGTTATTCTCCTATTCTACTATGAATATTACCCATGCTTCTGGGCTTTGCTGGTTGCCCTTCCCCACCCCTATTTCTGCTGCATGTAGCATGGTGTTTTTATGCCTTCCTCAGAGGCATTGGGTGTTAGCTAAGGCCAAGGCTGTGGACTTTGGCCAATGTTCTTGCTGGGACCAAAGCTGGAGGTTCCTGGCTGGAGGGTCTTGCTCAGAGTCAGACTGATCAGCATATTTGGGATCAAGAAGGAATTTTACCCCATGGTCAGCTTGGTATG
>NW_017728927.1:15679416-15746167 GCF_001723895.1 Crocodylus porosus
GGGGTGTTGCCTTCCTTGGTAGCGGGGGCGTGGTCCTCTACCTGGGATCTCTTGTGCATATATTGACGACATTTCATAGAAGCAGGACATTGGCTATTGCAGTTCCCCTGCTTTACCTGTGGCAGGTTAGGGTGGTCTATGTTGCATCAGGGCTGATGGTAGTCTAATGTAAAGTTTAGATTATAGCTGGTGTGAGATGGTTTGGATAGAGATGATCCTGCCTCAGGCAGGGGGTTGGACTAGATGAGTTCTGGCAGTCCCTTCCAGTCCTGCCTCTCCATGGGTCTACAGGATTTAGGTGGTGATTTTATGTCAATTAGTGTTTGTTTGCTTGCAAAGAGGACTAGCAGTGGAAGGGGGCGCATTTTCAATTGTGGAAATGGGTTTCAGATCCTTGTGATCCCTGAGCAGTAGCATTCACAATTTTTACTGGAGCAGTCCCTGTTGAGGGTATTGTCAGTGGGGGACTCCTGGGACTGATCCAGGTAGAATGCCACTGGATATTAGCCGCTGAGGACTTGTGGTGTTGGGGAGGTGGTTTTAGTTGGGCTAGAGAAAGGCAGGATGTATGTGGATGTATGCAAAATGGTGGTGATAAAAGCAGACTTCTGTCAATCAACTCTGAAAAGTAGCCCAAGACTAAAGAAAAACTCAGGCAGGGACCTTGGGATTTACCTTCATGGACTGTGGAGCATTAGAGCTAAGTATTGTAGGCACTTTGGAAAATCATTCCATACTGAATTTCGCCAGAAGGATTGTGTGCTGGCTATTGTCTTTACTCTCATCTTCATGCTAGGCTGTCATATTTTAATAGATTACAAATTAAAAATAAGAATTTATGATACATTTATTATATCAACTAATTGCCCCTTAACAAGTGCTTAGAATTCTGGAGCATAATTCCATCAATTTTAGAACTAAAATAGAAATTGCAATACAGCAAACTCAGAATAAATTAATAATTATTTTAATGTTGTCTGAGTTTACAATCTAAAGTCTATCACATATTTGTCTAACAGGGTTATAAATATAATTTCGTGCCTAATGGAAATTTGTAAATGGAAGAATTGAATGACATCATCTAAAGCCAACTCCATATTATTTGACCCCACACCCACATGCTCAGAGACTATCAGCAGCAACAGACAGAATAGTTATAATCGCTGTGACTGCCGGAGTAATTAACACCTAGCATGTATTACATTTTGATCCAAAGAGTGTCAGGAGTGTAGAAACTGTACCTGGGGACGTGTCTTCTCTGCACTGGTGGGTTGTGCTACAAATTGCGTTTTGCTTCCCTATCAACTCCTCTGTTCCACTTGCCTTTTGGAATTCTGTATTGGCCCTTGCTACTGAACATATAGACCTATGTTAGGCAATTATAGAGGCCCATAACTTTAATGTGGGCTGGTCTCTATATAACCCAGTAGTTTTATGTCTCTCATAAAATGACCCTTTTTGCTTTTGCCATCTTATTTCTTGGAACCACTTTTTGGATTTGAATCCTTGTCTCTCTCCATTTTTTAACTGCTAGCTAATAATGACCAGAGCATAGCACTGTGGCTTCTGTTATGCAAACTTTTTCTTGGCTCTAGGTTTTGTGGTTTGGCACCTGTAGACATAAATGCAACAAAGCCTATGACTTATTTCAGTCCTCCTTAAACAAGGTTAGCCATTATTTCCATCCTCAAAATGAGGCTTTACTCCCCTGTAGAGAAAGGGAAGAGGATAAGGAATTAACACTTCAAGGCTTGAGCTCAAACAATCCCAGATATTTTAAAGGAAAATCTGCCGAAATTGTTGTGGTTTAGACCTCTCTACTTCATGTAACTGTGTTGTGCTGAGCTTCATATATCCTTCAGTCCAAGTTTGTTGGAAACTTGGCCCTTATTCTTTAAAAGGTTCACATCACCCCAAATCAGGCAAGTTTTTCTTCGTTCAGGTTTAATTATGAATGGTTCACTCAGCTCCAGTAATGATTCATATTCACTAGCTATCCTGTATATGAGATGTGACACAAGTGTATTCCAGATACACCAAGCGTAATTATTTAATGATGAAGTAAAGTTGATTAGGAAGCCTTTAAGCTATTACACACTTAGTGGGGTATTTTGCAGTCACTGAATGCATGAGCATAATTTACTTCTCAAAAGCTGTATAACTCCTGCTGGTTTTGAAAATGATATGCAGCTAACAAGTCATAGCTTTTCCATTATAGGGCAGTTGTGGCAAAACAAATAGCATCTAGATCCCCTGCATCCCCAGTCTTTAGTGACTATCCAGGCTGAAATTGTTAGAGCTTAAATACCCAGTAACAATCATGCACCTCACAAATCAAGCCTGGAACAATGCAGTGTGATCTGGAAACTTAACAAGCTTCCACGAAGGATCTCTAGTTTAAAGTATTTTTTCTTTTTCCTCCAAATTGTGCCATGTCAGGACAAAATCAGGATAAGAACAGTTGTGCCACTCGTGGGGTATATTTATATAGTATATAGCAAGGTATGAAATTGATCCATGGATAAAAATCCCTTAAGGGCAGCTATTAATGAGATTGCCTGCTCTGAGCATATTCAGTAATAAGATTAGGTATGCATTTATCCTGAGCTGAGATAAACCAATAACGAATTTGTGCTACGGTAAGACAGTTTTGAAAGGCAATTAAACACGGGACATAATGTGTGTACATATGTCTGTGGGAGGTTGCAGGATGGAAGCTAACCTTGATTTTTATCTAGAGAAGTGCTGCTGTATGTAGAGAAGAACGAGGGAGTGTGTCCTGTGATGCAGCAATGAAATCTGCCCTGAAGGATCAACTTTATTTTTTTTTTACCAAAGCCTATAAATAATTTTTGTGGAATGTGAAGACCAGCTTTTGGGGGATTTCTTCAAACTGGGGAATACCTAGACTCACACTTGGATTTACCCTTGCTAACCACTGAGGCAAAAGTCAAATTGCATTTTGCCATTAAATTTGGCTGCATATTGCATTGGGTCAGCCTAGAGTTCCCACAGGAAGGAAGAGTGAAACTTCCCTAATGCTGTTATAAAAAAGCCAGTTTTTAACTAGCCAACTTGGGTGCTGTGAGCTATGTAACCATGGTAGCAGAAAGATGAAAATCCCATACAAGAAAAGAGGTAAATCCCTGGTTGAACTGAAATTACTGGGTACTACTTTTGGCAAGTAAATACCCGGGAGAATGTATAACTATGATATAATTAGCTGAGCTGGCCTTTATTGGGAAGTGGCTTGAGGGCTTGGGGTAGGAACGAAGATGATGTGGGGATATCTTTGTGACCTCCAGATTTTTTGCCATATCGGGCACCTATACACAAGCGGTGAGGCTGCTTCAATGTGCTGCAATTACAATGTGTTGGAGCAGGCTCGATTAATTGGGTCTGCTGGAGCATGGTAATTAGCATGTTCCAGCAGACTCCAGCATCTCATGTATTAGCTTAGTGACTCAGACAGCACCCAGTTGCCCATGGCTCTGGGCACTTCGTTAATTAGAGCAGCTTTCAGAGCCTCCCGCCCGCCCTCTCCCAGAGCATGTGTATAAATGCCCTAAATCACTAGAATGCTCTGCTAGCAAAATTAGAGCAGCCACCAGACTGCTCTACACTATAGCAGCTGCTAATATGTTTGCTTTGTGCCAAGAGACTGGTGGGGATTTGTAGCAATGGCCTAGAGAACCTGTCCCTAGTTTAGCCAGATTCAAAAAGGGATTGGACAAAATCTTGGGGGAAAGGGCATCAGGAGCTATTGAGCATGGAAATTAGGGGCACAGCTTCTGAATCAGAACTTCCTAAATCTTAAAAACTGGAGACTGTGAGAGGAACAGTGGAAAAAACCCTGGTCAGACCCAGTTCGCTCTCCATTTCAGCAGCCACTCTCTGCCACTGTGTGGCACAGGATACTGGACAAGACGGACCTATGCTCTGAACAAGCAAATGGCAGTTCTTATGTTCCCTAGATATTTATATGACCAAGAAACTGCTGTAAATTTTTTGTTCTCCATCAGCTCTTATATTTTAAATTTGTAAAACCTCTTTTATAGACATGTTTTTGTTCTGTGGCAAAGAAATGGCATGGAAATGCAACATAATCAGAAATGCATATTCACACAAATTAAAAGCAAAGAAATAGGGCTTTTAAAAAAGCAAAAAGAATCAGCTTTGTGTCCATTTAGTCGTAACCATGGATATGGAGGGGAGTGAACTCTTGCGGGGAAAGTACATAGCCTTCCGTTAATAAGTTACATAAAACGCGTGGTACCTACTAATGATGCAGGTGTCTAGGACATTTCTTGTGAGCAATTTAGTAAAAGGTAACTATTGCCTCATTCCATATAAAAAATGAGCTATAGGCCAGTGCCTGCTTGTCTGAAAATATCTATCTTATTTTCTTTTGGCCATCAAGCTTCACGTAGCAGACAAGCTAACATTAGTGCAGCTGGGTACACACACAAGAGCGAAGAGAGAAACTTCCCTAATGCCAGGCTTTGTCCCATTATTTCTCACACGAGAACAGTCTTAGACATCTTATTGATTTCCACTTCATAGAATCACAGACAAAATAAGGCTGGAAGAGAGCTCAGGAGGTCATCCCATCCAGCTACCTGCTCAAAGCAGGCTCATCCCTGTCTAAACAATCCCAGATAAATGTTTGTCCAGCCAGCACATAAAAATCTCAACTGATGGAGATTCTACAAACTCTTTAGATAACCTGTTCCAGTGTTTAACCATGCTCATAGTTAGAAAGCTCTTCTCCATATCAAAGCTATATATTCCTTGCTGAAATCTAAGCTCATTACCTCTTGTCTTGCCCTTTGTGGCTATAAAGAACAACTGATGGTCATCCTCTTTAAAACAACCCATTTTGTATTTGAAGACATTTATCAGCGCCATCCTTACTTTTCACTTCACTAGATTAAATAATCACATTCTTTCTTTTTTTGTATGTCATGATTTCTAGACTCGAATCATTTTTGTCAGTCAAACAGTTGTTGTTTGGCATCTCCACATACTTTCCATCAGGGCACTTGGTGCCCTCATGGAGATATACGTTGTATTGTGAAGATATCTGGAAGATACTGTATTGTGAAGACTGGAGATAATGTTGGCAGGTTTTGCATGTCTTGTCATGGTATGGCCTGGATCCAGTCGGTGTGTTTTGGGCTCTACGAAGTTGGCCTCTGGTGATGAGATTAGTGAGGTTCAGTGCTTGTTGGCATTTACAAACCACTTTTCACAGCTGGGCGTATGAACTGCACTTCATCAACCTCCTACATACAGAAACTCACGGACTCGATATAGACAGTGGAACTCTGACACACTGCGACCTGCCGGACATCTGACTCCCCAGGTACCTCTGCACTTCTACCTCCACTGCTACATCCTCCTTCCCCCTCTCCCCAGCCTGTCCCTCACCCCCCGACACCTCCATTTCCATTTTGACTGACTTTTTTGCCTACATTGTACACCCGCCTCTGGCTTCTTTACTATTCCTTCCATCCAGGAAGAGCACACACACCAACTGCAGGTGCTTCTTCAGCCTGACAAAGTATTTTTCAACCCGAAAGCATGCTAACATATATTTCTCCAGCTAGTCAGCTGATCTACTAAAAGATCCCAGATTGACCCGAAGAACCTTGTCTGCCAGTGCCCTGTCCTTAGACCAACATGGCTACAACCTACACCCCTGCACCTGTCCCCGGTCAGCTGACCGGAAGGAGGCTGGGCCCTGGGCACATCTAATCCCCAGGGCTGGCAGGAAGCGTTCTCTGGCAGCTGCTGGAAAAGAAGCTCCTGCAGGAGAGGACATAAGGGCTCTGCCACAGTTTGGCTGCCTGAGATGCTGCCGGTGCTACTGTGCTGTTCACTAAGTTATTATTACCTGTTGTCATTTAAAGTGGTGAACCGGGATGAGGCTGTAGGAGAGGAGGAGGCCTCGCTGGGGCACACTATCATGTTGTGTAGAGGTTCCAGTGGGGGCGCGCCTTAACACACACGCAGTCACACATGTCATGAGTTTTGCTTGTCAGCAGCTTGAGGTGCAGTTTCCCAGAAACCCCTGCACCTACCTCCTTGAAACCAGGCAGGCTTCATGGCCTTAGCAGGGGCCACCATGACTGCAGTTTTCACCCCGTTGTGCCTTAACACACACACAGTCATACATGTCACGAGTTTTGCTTGTCAACAGCTTGAGGTGCAGTTTCCCAGAAACCCCTGCACTTATCTCCTTGAAATTTAGCAGGCTTTGTGGCCTTAGGTGCAGCTACCATTTTTGCTGTTTTGACCCCCCTGTACCTTCACACTTACAAGTGACATGAGTTTTGCTTTCAAGATTTGAGGTGCAGTTTCTCAGAAGCCCCAATATCTATCTCCTTGAAACATGGGCGACGTCATGCCCTTAGAAAGGGCTACCGTCTCTGCTGCTTCCATCCAAACCTGCCAAAAAATGACAAAGTTGTCAGCAGTTTTGCGCTTCCCCATTATAGCCTATGGGCAAAATGTCAAAACAGCATCGAAACAATGAAACCGTTTTGACAAAACAAAATGGAACAGCGGTTTCAAAATGAAATGAAACTCAAAACAAAACACTGTCCCATCAAAACGGTGAAACGGAGGTTGAAACAAAATGGTTCTGTTTTGCACGGCCCTATTCTTCAGCCTGTCCCCATGTTTTTAGAAACTGGATATTGTACTTCAAGTGAGGCTTCACCACTGCTGAACAGAGTAGAGAAATCACTTTTATGGCATCTAGTTTATTTAAGTAAGCCCTACGTTCTTTCCCTATTCTAGGCTGCGTTCCTACCCTCCTATTCCTGATGCTAATTGTGCTCATTATCTGACAATTCAACTTTTTTCTGAAGAATAAAGTACACTGCAGCCTTCTTAGCACTTTGCACATTATCTCCCATTCCCTGTTCAGTAAGGGATCTACACTTTTCTTGGTCTTCCTTTTACTTTGACCATATTTACAGACTGCTTTTTTGTCACTTATACCCCTTGCTAGCTATGTCTCAAATTGTGGGCTAACTTTCCTGATTTTGTCCTTATATGCTTTTGGAAATAAGATGCTCTTCTTCTTCCTTAATAATATGTTTTTTTGTAAGATTCCCTCTTAGGTTTCAAATCACTGAAGAGCTTGTGGTTTAGCCAGACAGTTCTCTTGCTACCTTTCCTATCCTTCACGCACATGAGAACAGTATGCTCTTATGCTCTTGATATTGTCTCTTTAAGGAACTGCTAGCTCTCCTGCACTCCTTTTCCCCTTATACTTGCCTCCCATGGGATCCTGCCTACCAGTGTGTTAATCTGCCTGTCAGAACTTAGTCATCTTTATTCTACTGTTGTCCTTTCTTCCTTTCCTTAGGATCATGAAGTCAATCATTAACTGATCACTGGGCACACCTACACATGCACCCGACTGCCCAGCTGTTATTGCACAGTCATTTAGTACTTACTTTAGCAAGTAGTAAATGACTGTGCAGTAAGCACCAGTACTGCACAGTCCTGGCACCATATTGGCCATTTCTGACCCTACTGTGCAGTAGCAATGCACTACTGTGCAACAGCATTGGCGTCATGGTCCATGCCCACCAACATTACATCGCCATAGAGTCTCATATAGATGTGCCTTGAATTGCCTTCCATCTTTAGATTCTCAACTGATTTCTTCCTCTCATTTCACTGGATTGTTAGGGGCTGGAAGGGATTTTGCAAGATCACGAGGTCTAACCTGCTAGCACTGGTCAGGAAAGACAACTGGGGTCAGGTGACCTCAGCGAGGTGACCATCCAGTCTCCTCTTGAAGATTTCCAGGGTAAGTGATTGCACCACCTCTGGAGAGAGTTTATCCCACAGTCTGGACATCCTGTCTGTGAAGAAGTTTTTCCTAATGTTGAGCCTGAAATGGTCTTCCAGGACTTTGTGGCCATTACTCTTGGTTTTCCACAAGGATGCCCCAGTGAACAATTGGTTGCCAAGCCCTGGATGTATTTCCCTGATGTAGTGGTAATCTGCTACCAAGTGCCCTCTCAGCCTTCTCTTTTTTAGGCTGAAAAGGCGCAAATCCCTCAGCCTTTCCTCGTATGGCTTGCCGTGCAAGTCTCTGATCAAATGGATGACTCTTCTCTGGACCCTCTCAAACTTTTCCATGTCCTTGTGCAAATGCAGCACCCAGAATTGGACACAGTACTCCAGTTGTGGTCTCACCAATGGTGAGCAAAGTGAAAGAATCACTTCCTTGGTTTTGCTGGAGATGCATTGGTGGATGCATGCCAAAGTATTATTTGCCCTGCTGGCTACAGCATCGCACTGACAGCTCATGTTCATACTATGGTCTATTATTACCCCGAGGTCCCTTTCAGTCATGATGCTGGTCAGTCTGGTGCCATCGATCCTCTAAGTATGTTGGGGATTGTTTGTCCTTGCATGTCTACATGCAGTGAGCAGCAAATACAGAAAATCTTCCAATCTAGTTGGTTTCTCCAGCATCTGCACCAAAAAGTTACCTTAAACAATCTAAGAACCTGCTGGACTATCCCTGCTCTAACGTGTTGCCTTTCAAGAATTCCTCTTTCATCTTAACTGAGAGACTTTCCACAGATCTACCTCACACATCATTGTGGACTTCCAAACAAATGTACATTTCTTTAATACACAGGATAACACACCCACTTTTTCCCTTGTTTCTCCTTCCTGAGCAAGGTATACTCAGTTGTAGCAACATTCCACCCAGTCTCAGTTATCTTAATTAAATCATAATTTTGACTGCATATTAGGACTTCTGGTTCTTCCTGCTTACTCTCTGTACTTCTTAGGTTAAAATACAGTTCTCTAAAATGGCCAACAGACTGCCCTACTAAGTAATTTCACAAAGCAGCTACACTCTTGTTTGATATAAGTATTCCTACTGTTTCCATTAGATACCCTGCCCCTTTCTTTGTCACTGGTACTTTCAAAGGCTCTATTTTATGTCCTGCACTGAAAGTCAATAATTAACACTAATAATAAGAATAAGACTTAGAGCAAGTAAAAAGAACAACATTGTTTCACATCACTGGGGGGGGGGGTGTTCTGCCATTGTAACCACCCAGCTTAGGTTCAAGATCTTGTGTGCAGATTTGGCATGTACAAAAATGGGAGCAGGAGGATGAGAGCAGGATTCTTGGCAGTGGTCTTAGGACCACTGTGGAAAGAGTATAGGATAGCCACTGTAGTCTGTTGCCTCTGCCTTTCCTTCTGTTTTTCTATCTTTAGCCCACTCCCCCATATAATCAGGGCTCTAAATCTCTCTGATGAGGATTATACCATGACCTGTGCATTATTGCAGGAAGTAAGCCCTCGAAGTATGCTTTCAGAGCTCCATTTGTTTGAAGTTACTGATCCTTAAAATAGATTTCTGAGAAAATTGTATTTTTCAAATGTTTCTGCACATGCGACTAGAGTATATGTAACAATAGGCCACATCACATCAGGTTACATCAGTCATGCTCCATTATATCATGTACTGAGCCCAGTGAATCAATATACCATAGTACTTTAGCTGAAAATTCAGGAAATGTATAATTTCATTTCTTAGATACCACATGAGAAGTTATAATATTTATTTTATGTTTTATTTTCCCCTTAGAGATCACTTCAAATCTTGCCTTTACTTTCAAGATCTATGAAATACATTTTTAGATTGTTTTAGTTTCAATCTATACATTACGAAGAAAAGAAAAAAGTTTTGGAGCTGGACAGTGAAAGAAATCGGTAGAATTCAAAGATATCAATAATGGAGAGACTTTGACTATTTCCCATACTGCCCATTTTGCCTGACCAGTTCATTATTAGTACAGCCGTGTGATTAATTTATTTTTCAGTGGACTGTCCAAATGAAAATGTTCTGGGTTGACCAGAAATGAAAATATTTTTGTTTTCTTGGCAAAAGAAGTGAAGGCCTTATTTTGGGGGGGGGGGGCTTATCTGTTCAGAGCTGATATGACTACCTTGCACGTGAACTATTTGGGTGAATAACCTACAAGGGAAGGTACATATTTGGGATGGAAGGAGTGGGAAAAAATGTCCCTACTGAATTAGCATTAGCAAGCTGGGCTGTTAAACATACAACTTTGAGATTTCATTTAATCTTAGCTAAATCTTACATGTGACACATCACTGAGCCTGCACAATCACTGGGAAATAAATCTTGGTTAAATTTTTTATGAGACTTTGGTTGCTTTAAATAATTAAGAAGAACCTCCAGCTTTTGAGCAAGGGTATAACTTTTTAAAATCCTTCTGTTTTAACCACTAGGAATCTCCCATGTTATTTAGGTCACTAAATTTTTTTAAAATTTTACCAGTCAAAACACATTTTTTACCTACACATGGGGATGGGAGAAGGCATTTCCTTTTGAGCTAGTGCTCACGCAAGGTAAATCTTAAAGTTAGATGTATATTGTGTTTCCAGTAGTTGAGTAATAGAGACTGATTGGTTAATCAGTTCCAATGCACTATGGGTGCACCTACACATGCCGCTATTGGGACGTTGTTACTGTGTCGTGATTAAAAGGAACTTGTGGAAGTACTAAATCATGGCACAGTAACAAGCTGTACTGTGCTGTATGCATGGCACATAGCTATTTTTAGCAGCTACTTTGCCATAGTGGTGTGCTATGCCAGGGGAGCATGTCACTACGGCAAAGTAGCTGCTGGTCATGTGTAAACGCTTGTGGAAGCCACGTCCCCATACTGCATTGCTACGTCAATGTAGCATCGTGTGTAGATGCGCCCTATATGTAGTAATAGGATGTGCTGGGTGCTAGATTCAATTTAAAGTGTGCATTCTTAGCTGTAAATTTTGAAATTCTGTATGTCCCAGGTACCTCAAGAGAAAGAAAGTGGGGATGTATATGGGTGGGCATACACACCCACACACATACCACAGTAGAGGTCTCAAAGCATGAGTGCTTTAGTAAGGATATCTTTAGTCTCATATTTTGAGACCAAGAACCTGTTTTTCTGCTCCAAATAAGCTTGTATGAAAGTTTGATGACTCTCAAGTCAGTGGAAGCACCCACCTATAACTCATGTACCAGCATGGAGAGGCAGGCCACAACATATCTCTGATCTGACTATGCTGATGTCAACAGGAATTTGGTGTTGACTTCCACAGAAGCCAGAGCAGGCCGAATTCACCCATAGCCATGTAAAATGGGACTTTACCAGAGGTGTAAAAAGCTCCTGGTGATCTTTGGGCAGAGTGCTGATGGCTGAGGAGTGGTAGGAAAGTTGTGGCGGTTGCAGGTGAGAGTCCTACTTCTCCAACTTTCTCTACACTCTGTTGGAAGCTCCTGCAGCCATAGTTACATGTGTCCTCACCCCCTGGGAGTCTGTGCCCCAGCAGGCTCAGCCACACCCCATCCAGCCCTAGAAGCCTGCATCCCACAGTGTCTGGGTGGGGAGGGGGTGAGCTCAATGGCAACCCTCCCTGGGACTTTTGTCGTAGAAGGCAGAGCTGCACACCAAGTAACGTGCCTGGGGGGAGGGAGTGGGGTGCAAACAGGGAACCAGGGAAAGTGCCCAGGAAGTCTATCACAGGGCTAGGGCAACCTTTGCATGGTGAGCCTGCCCCTCAGCTGCAGCAGCCTCGCTGCAGTCCCATCCCCTCCAGAGTCCAGGGCTGCCCATATTCTCTGGATGGGCAGCATGGGGCTGCATTTGCCATAGCAAACATTCATTATGTGGGGTGGTATGATTCTGGTGCTCCCTCTAAGTCAGTGCCCAGGTCAGGTGTCCCTCCCACCCCACCCTAGTTAGGCTACTGGCCTTTACTGTAGGGAAGAATTTAGAGGCCCCAGTATAACACTCGGATGCAAAACTTGGGTTGTGTCAGTGAACTGCTGTTACAGCTCCTCCATGAGAACAACACCATTGGCGTCTGCCTAAAGGTGCTATCCACACGTCTCTCTAAGGAGGCAAATCCAGGTCCAGATGAAAATTCTCGACTGTAATGTATACCCTTTTAGCTCCTGTGTAAGTGAGGTTGTATATACCACAATTGGGCCCATATGGAAAACTTTGCTCCATAAGCACAATGAGTCACATTTGCAACCTGCCAGTTTCTAGAAGAGAAAAGATCTATTGGCTAGAGCAGGGGTGTCAAGCACCCCTGCACCTTGGACCAGAGCTCCTTGTGACCTGGATCTGGACTCACCTTGGGTGTGGAGCAAGTGGCAGTGGCATTAACCATCATGGGTTCCTGAGCCACAGGGAAGAAGGCACAGGCCACTTGCCCCTCAGCCACAAACATGTTTTTCCAAGGGAGCGCCATACTGCAAAATTCAGCAGTACACTCTGGGTCCTCTTGCCCCACTGCTGGATTCCCAGCCCTCCCAAGAGTCCTGCTGCTATGGCTCTATAGGCTCTATCTTTAACAGTCCTGGGATATAGCGATAGCCTGGGGAAAAGAAGATGCTAGGTCAGTTCCTGGTTCACCACAAACATCTTGTGTAACCCTTCCCAAGCTATTCCCCACTCTGGGGAGAATTCTCCAGCTGTCAAAGGGGGGATATTAATATTCTACTGCATAGTGATGTATAGTCTACTGCAAAGTGATGTTCAGAGAGTAAATGCATTCAAGATTTTGAGGTACTCTGATCCTGTGGTGATGGGAACCATCTATAAGTCCCACAGATAGACAGATTGGAAAGTAAACCCTCTTAATAATGGCTAAAGGACTGGAAATAGATCTCAGAGTGTCACTACTTTAAAGGTCTGGGGTTACAAGAGATATCATTTTTGTTGCCGCATCAGCTGTGCTGGGATGTGTCTTGGCACAGCTGGTCGAACTGATCGGCAGAGACAGACACTGCCGGGGCAGCTGTCCCTCAGGGGTGACCCCCTACTGTTCCCAGGGCTGCAGAGACCCAATCCCGTGAATCCCGGGGGACACAGGTCTTGGGTGCTGCTCCCCGGACTTCTGCAAGCAGGGGAAACCCCAGGGAAACACTGCTTACAGGCATGCACCCTGGGAACCCGCCTGGAGGGGAATTCCTGGGTCACATTTCAAACTACCACACCCAACCCCATAAAAATGCTTATGGTGGCACAAGGGCAATGTCTGTCTGCGCTGTGAGGCCCCCTTAATGCAGAGGTAACCATCAATCTGTTCTTCCAGCTGCCGCAGCCTATTCAGAAACACAAACGGGCTGTGTTTTCTTCGGGGGATTTTCTTTTTGTTCTTTCTTTGTATTGGTTTGCGTATGATCATCTTAATTAGACTCATTTGCCTACTTAATACAGTGGAGCCGTTAGAGCCTGTGTGAGAAGCAAGGCTCTTGAAATGGTTCGAATTCAGTTAAAATTATTTTAGCCTGAGGCAGAGACATGCACATCTTAGCAGACACACCCATTCGTTGCCTGCCTGTTCCTTGTCTCTTAAAACCCAGTGTTACAAAATGGGCAAAGGGCTTGATTTCTGAGTGCTGCTCGCTGACTCTGGAGGCGACCTAACTTGTGCTCATGTAGGGTTTCCTCTTCTGTACATTGTGTTATGCAGCAGTGCCCTTGTCTTCACCGATAACAGAGGCATATTTTCAACCTCAGGGCAATGCAAGTGTCATCTCGAGGTGAATACAGAATGAAGACAAATACTTGACTTCTAGGATGAGGTAAACTCAGCCAGGTCAACTCTAGGTGTGTAGGACTAACTTAGCCTTGCTTACCTTGCAGTAACAGTGCCTTGTCATCGCTCGATTTGTACTTCTGGGTAACTCATCCACATCCTGAGGTTAAAAAACCCAAAAATCACCTTACCAGCAAGGAACATAAGGCCAGTGCTACATTCTTGGCTGAACACCTGACAAGGCCTTGTAAAATCAAGGCCTCTTTGGACCATTTAAGATTGCCTATAAATCCAGGACTAATTATTGTAACTTGCTCCTGTCTCTGACTCTAATTCCATTTTAGCCACGCAAAGCAAGTTAGCTGTTGTAGCTTTACATTCCTCCTTTCTCTACAGATGTTCAACCTAAGAACTGGAGCCATTTCATTATTTCCCAGGACCCTTGGTTATGGCTGTTCAGCAGTTAGCGTGACCAAAGCTCTGCAAACACTGCCGTCACTAATGTGTCCCTTTTTGCTACGAAAACTGTCAGAACAACTTGAATTTAAAATGCAGACGGCCTGCGAAGGAGCCTCCTGAGAAGTGACAGATTCAGAGAAGAGATACGGGTGGGGAAAAGCACTTTAATATCATGTAGCTATGCCAGCATTTATTCCTCAAACAGGAGAGCACCAGTTTGAATCTTACATTACTTCAGGATTTTCTTTTTAAAAAAATCTCCTTTGGTGCCGTCAATCTCTGTAGCTGACTGCATGAAGTACTGTGGGAAGGATTAAACATGCATATTCAGAGATACTTGTGTGGATACACACTTGTGTGTATGTGCACACACACACAACCACATATATGCTAAGAGGAATTTCAAATGTTACTAGTATATGACCTTAGTCCAAAATCCTGACAGTATAAATAGGAAATAAGCACTGCTAGGAGCAAGCAGCAGGAGGCCTGCCTCTGTAACTTAGTGGTTAGGAAGAAGTGAATCTATCAACTATCAGGCTTGACAACCCCCTCCATAACTTTTATGAATTGAGTGGCACCTCATTTTAAAAACTAAATTATTACATGGCTTACCTCCTTGCAGCGGGGCAGGCATCTGGGGACTGGGGAGAGCCTGAGCTTGCCCTTGCTTATCTCCTCAGACATCCTGGGGCACCCTTCAAAGGTTCCCTGGCACCCTGGTTGAGAATCACTTGTCTAGATTATGTCTCTTGGTTGCAGCATGGCTTAGTGATTGGTTACAAAACCAAACATAACCCTGTGAGCACGCCAGTTACTTAACAGCATGAAGATACCCACTTAGTGCCTTAAAAAGTAAACTACAGGGTAAGAGTCCTTTTTGTTGGCTCTCCTTCTGGCTCCACGACTCTTGCATTCTTGGCTGCCCACCTTCGACAGCAGCGAGGGAGAGTGCTTTCGTGGGGCCTATTTCAAAGTAGGGTGGTCTAGGACTCCAGCAGCACATGCTTCCATCCTGGCTGAACATGCTATTGATATAAATTAGGCATGGGGGCTTTGTTTCATGCAGGGGCCTCTCTATAGACTGAGGGAGGAGGAGATCAGGTGCCGCCAGCAACAACCTGATCTCCAACCGAGCTTAAGTAGGAGTACGGTGCTATGATACATCTGAAAGAACCGCCTGAAACACTTCTGAACAGGTACAGACATTGGTGATGCATAGGGGGTGCATGTGGGGCACATGAACCCCTGAGATTGGTGATGCACCCCTGAAAGAACCGCTGCTGGTGGCACCTGTGAGCGGTCGCCTCTTGCCACCCGCCTCCTTGCCACCAGTCGCCGCTTGCTGCCACAGTGGCAGCATCTGCGGGTAGTCGCTGACCACTGGTCGGCACTCGCCACCCCCCCAACCACTGTCGACAGCATTGCAGCAACCTGCAGGAGCTCCCCGCTTGTCGCCACCATGCCCCCGCCACTGCCAGCGCCTCCTGTAGTCGGCTGCCATGCCCCCCAGCCTCTAGGGGCACGTGTCATTCATAGGTGCAGAAAGACTGCTATAGAAAGGATGGGAAATCTACTATCTAAAATGGAGATGTCTAATGAATTCAGGTGCCTAATGAGTTTTGGGGCTACTGGCACCAGGCCCATTTGTATTGTTAGGTGCCTAAATTTCCAAAACTAATTAGAAGCATAACTTGCTGAGATATGATTAAAAAATTGTAGGTTCCTTTGCACATTTAATTTCTCTGTGATGCTGCTGAACTAGGAGGGGAATTTTCAATAGTGTCATTGTGAATTGGGCCCCTAAACCCAGATCCTAAACTTTAAATGGGACTTGACTCCTAATTCTCTTAGGTACTTTTGAAAAATCCCACCCAGGACACTTATCCTTAGGTACTCTGAACAGCTTTAAAAATCTCGATTTCCATTTCTGTGCTGGAGTTCTCAGATATCTTGTATGTCATAATCTTTCATCTTTCTTATATATTTATATAGAAAATTTATATATAAAATCTATATATAACATCTTATATAATATTGTATATTTTGAATGGCATCTTTTCAGGCCAGGAACTATCTTGTGGTGCAGTAGGGCCCTGATGTCATCTAAAGAATAGTAGCAACATTTTTAGTTACCTGAGTAACTGCATTACTACGTTCATTCTTTCACTAGCTTAATTTTTTATTATTATTATGGGTCATCTAATAGTTTTGTAGTCTAAGGCTGATGCAGGTTTAATACATTGTTGTAGTTCCTATTTCAATACCTCTTCAGTGTGATTTATTAAAATGATAGACCATACTCTGGTTTGCATGGTAGGGCTAATACATTCTATTTTTTATACAGAACCTCACATCATTGCCAGCATTGGAAAGAATATGTATTTATTTTAATCACCATGTGCTGAATGTATTTTTTTTTTCCTAGATGAAATTTGCTTTTAATGGAGACTGGGTCATGGGAGAGCAATTATTTGAGTTATGTGCACGTTACAGGATAATTTAAAATCAGCTTTCAGGCCAATCTCTTTTAATTATCTATTTTATCAACTGTTTTTGACTAGCAGTTTCAATAATGGTATTAGCATACTACCTGGAACTGTAATTGCTTTTAGACTGCCTTTATTCTGCTCTCAGTGTCAGCCTGCTTCTCTGTGCACTGCATGTTTGGATCTGTCTGCGTGGTGACAGATTTATGGCGACAGATTTTATAACTTATTTATAAAATGATAAATTATTTTCAAATATCCTTAAATTCACAGGCTGGGAATAAGAAGCAGCACCTGCTTTGTGTGATAGGTGGAAGAAGACCTGTTAAGTCAGTACTGCATGAAATTGCATTTAGCTAAAGATCTCATTTCTATTGAGCCGGACCCTGAGGTCCTTCTTTTCAATGGTCAAGATTTTGGAGTGGGATCCTTGGGAAGTAAGGGCTCCTGCGGAGGGATCTGGGTATTATGTTTTACTGAGGCTTGCAGGTACCACAGCCTACTTCACAACTTGACTTTGGGTTTGATTTGCTTGAGTAAAGATCTCAAGGGCTTGACTCATTTTTTTCCGTATTGCTTTTTTAATAACATCTTGCCTGAAGGTGTAAGTACAATAGGGATGGCATTATGAAGCTATCTTCTTAAAGTGCAAGGATTAGTTTAGCAACAAGTAATGGCATCTGAGCAGTCCACCTGATACATTATAAAATAGCAAAATGCTCTTGTCACACCGGAGGTGGCACGGGTACCAAGGCATATGGTTGATAGCCTGGGGGTTGTAAGTTCAAGGTCATAGCAAAAGCAGTCATGACGCAGCAACAAATCTGCAAATTCTGCTAAATACCTCATCACAAGGACATGAAAAAAGGCAAGACTGGTCACAATTACCTGTTACCCCAAACCCAGCCTGAAGGAGTAAACAGACACTGTGTTTTCTACAAGCCCAAAGCAAACATACAGAGATGAGTTTTGGTTTAAAACACACCAATTGCACATATCACAGAAAAGCAGTCATAGCATTAGCAGGAGAATTTATCATCCTGCTTGCCCATTGTATTGCTTATTCCTTCTTCAAGGACTTCCAGCTGCCACTACTGCCTGGACAGTCTCCCATGCTCTGGAAGCTGCTTCCCCTGTCTCCCTCAACCAGCTGGGTCTGCATCTTAAGTCCTCCAAAAAAGATTATACAGCATGAGAGACATGATTTGGGGCCAAATGCTCAGCTGGCGTATGCTGAGATGGTCAATGGAAGTACACCTCGACATACCAGCTAATGATGGGCTTCCAACAATCGACACAACCAGCCAGTTGGGGCTGCAGGGGTTTTACACTGTTCTGCCATGGCCCTTTTACACACCATTTGATAATCTCATTGCAACCTTTAGTAGCATCGAAGGTATTTAACAAAACACCTCATAATTTATCTTCCTGGCATAGTTACCCTACTAATGAAAGTATGTATTTACTCCAGGGGTACTGAGCTCTCAGTGTGATGGTATGCTTCTTCTCTAAACCCCTTAATCCAGGGCCATGTGGAGCTTCAGTTGCCGATTTGATTTGGCGGAGATCCGGCCCGATTTGGTGGACACTTTAATTTCTCAGAATCAAATTGGAACCCTCTGAATTGATTCGGAAAGATTTGGAGATTCGGACATAGAGACAGCCTTAAATGTTTTTTCCACATACCTCTAGGTAGCAGGCAGCTTGTGAATATTGTGATGCTGGGGTGCATGGAGCAACTGAAGGAGCATGGTGGGCTCCCCAGAGCACTCGGCAGCAGACCCAGAAGTGGACCAGGAGTACTTCAGGTCCACTTCTGGGTCTGCCAGGAAGCACACCAGCGGACCCCCCTTACACCTCCTTTGCTCAGTGACTGGTGCCTTTGGGGTGTGGGGGGGCACCTAGGGTCCCCCGTGGCTGATAGCCAAGCCAGGGGCCCCCCCAGCATGCTTCCCAGCAGACCCAGAAGTGGCCTGGAAGTACTTGTGGGATGCTCCACGTGCCTCAGCATCACAGCGATCACAAAGCGTACTGGTGCCTTGAGGTATGTAGAAAAAATATTTAAATCTGTGTCTATGTCTGAATAGTTGATTATCCAAATCAGCATCGAATCTTCAGATTCAGATTCAGTCGAATCAAATCAGGGACAGCGATCCGAATCAACAAATCAAATCACTGTCTCTGATCCGGGCTGAATCTGATAGGGCCTGCTTTGCACACCCCTAGTGGGCAAAATGTGGCCCGCGGACCAGATGTGGCCCACCAGGCCATTCTAGCTGGCCCACAGGGCCTCTAAAAAATTTAGAAAATTAATATTTATCTGCCCCTGGCTGCCTGTCATGCTGCCCTCGATGGCTTGCTAAAACTCAGTAAGCAGCCCTGCACCCAAAATAATTGCCCGCCCCTGCCTTAATCCAGTGTACGGCTTTGTTTTGTTCAGACCATGGGGTGGAATCATGTTGCAGCAGTCTGTGATACTTCTCCACAAGCCTTTTTTTTTACCTGGGAATGTTTCCTTCCAGCGTCTAATAGCAGTTTTTCAACTGGTGTAAATATGCATAATGTCTCTGAATGTAAAAGACCAAAGCTTTTTTTTTTTTATACAACCTGGCACTCTGGCCCATAATATTTCTAACTGTATTGAGCCCTCCAGTGGCACATCAATGTTCAATGAGTTTTCTGTGCCAGCCATGACTATTGTTGTTTACTGGCCTCCTCCTTTGTTCAGTGGCAAACAACCACTTGTGTCCTGGCCCAGACACCTAATATTTAATGGCTTGACAGTCATAAAAAGCAATATAGCAGCATATCAGTTACAGTGAGATTAGCTATAGAACTGCCGCTTGCTGCAAATGTACATACACTGAATTTGATTTTCCTATTGAGAAAACTTCATTTTATTTTTGTAACTGAGTAAGATACTGGTACAGTATATTGTGCTTTTCCAATTGTCTCTAGTTAAAAGATGAAGTAACCCACAAGGTAAATTTAAATACCTGCCCTTTTCTTTGTTCTCCAGAATGCTTCTATTAGGAGCCCAATCTTGTTCGAATGGAACTTATTAGGAACGGCATGCTAGTTAGAGATAGGCAAGTAGCTCTTTAAAGCTTTATTTATGACTTTCTTCCTTGCGGGATTCAAACAAAACCCAGCAAGAATAACATTCCACAATTTATAATACCTGCCTGGTGTACACAAGGCAAAAAATAAATTCACAGTTATGTTTTTCATACGCTTATGAAAATATTTATATCCATCCATGAGAGAACCAAGGTTCCAGTCCAGGACTAGAAGAGACAGATCTTCAATGGCAGGTCAAATTTTGCACCCAGTTGTACTCAGACAACCTCCTTGCAGAGGCTGACCTAAACTGTGTCTGCTTCCACATCAAACCTCCTTCTTTTGAGGCCTTAGAATAGTTTTATTCTGCATCAGTTGCAATTTGCAACTTCTAAGATTAATTTATACTGAAATTCACAAAGCCATGCATAGTTCCTGTTGACCTAAAACAACATTTTTCGACTAATTTATTTTTTGTTCAGATTTAGGCCAAACTTTGAACCCTCCAGTTCAAATATTCTGTTAGATGCCTACATCAGAAGAGCTCTTCAATTCATCTTTAAATAATTTTTTTTTCTGGTTCCCACCCCTGGATTTTGTCGTACACATCTAGACTGATGTAAGACATTTTAACAGTAAATATAATTAAAATAGGAATAATTTACCTAAAGAAAAGATAGTCTCTCAGTGCCAGACTTTAGGTCAAGACTAGATATATAACTAAAAATATGCTATAGATCATTACTACTTGCTTAATGGAGGAATTACTGGAAAGTTAGATTAGATTATTATAAGGAGCTGCTCTGTCCTTCGGATCTATAACTCAACACCCTCTAATATGTGCCCCTCCAAATTAGCATGATTTATATCTTGGTAACTTTTCCCTTATCAATTTTGGCTTAATAGGCCTCTTAGCTTTCCATTGAGCTAGGGACTGTATGTCATAGGAAGGGCATTAAGCAAATGACTAAATTTACCTGCAAGCCCAATAGAACCCAACAGAAAGATGTTTATGGGGCTAAATCTGTTACCTGTAAGAGCTCAATTACAAACCGGTAACAGTCTTATATTTTCCAATGCGACCAGTTGCCTGTTTAAGTTTGTTTGCAGCCTCTCTCATATATTTATTTTTTCATTTGTAATTATTTTCTCCCCTTGTAACCATAAAACTGAATACAGCAATTCCTTCTCACACATGTGAGCATGAATTTTTACAGCTATGCAAGGCTAGAGATAACAGCTCATGCTTCACCCTTGTGCATGCAACTTATATGAGAAGCTTGGCTTCCTAAGCCTGTCTTCACGGTCCTCAGGAAGGAAAAATACAGTATTAAAAAAGATAGAATTTTTTGAGTATTAATCTACCCAGTTATATCTGTCTACCCAGTATTAATCTACCCAGCACTGAGATCACTGAACGCAAGTCTAGAAGAACAGCCTGCCCCAGACTATGTACCCAACATAAAAATTATTCAGTTAATGTTACAAATATTTTTAAATGTAGTAATATTATTTCCATATGGGATATATTTAGAAATATAGTAAGAACAAAGTTGCAGCTATATAGCCTACATCCAAGCTAGAATAACATAACAGTTATACTGAAAATATATACAAGTGGCTGAAAAAGCATATACTTATTTTATATATGTAATACTCATCTGCTCCCACATATAAATAACTTTCTCACATATAAATAAGAGCTCATAGAACTAGATCACAAGCTGGTATAAATCCATATAACTTCAAGGATTTGGATCATGTGTCAAATTGCTCCATTTTGCCTTTGAAGTACAGCTATATCAATATTTCAGTTACTTTTATATTTTCATATCAAAAGGAGAGCAGTGATTAGAGCTGAGTGAGTAATTTGTAACAAACGATTTATTCAATTAATTTTTCTCTCCTTCCTCCGCTCCCTGCTCCATTTTTGGAGTATTTGTCAACATTGCCATTTACTCGAATTTATTCACGATTTCAAAATGAGTCAGGGAAATTTTCCAATATTTTCATTGACTCTGGCATTCAAAATCTGCATCCAATATTTGAGCTGCCTTGCTGAAATGTGATTGGTCACAGAAACCACTACACAGTGCTTGCTTGGAAACAGAGATGCCAGGCTTTATTATGGAGAGGCAGGGCATTAAAAATGGAAGTGCAGAAAGGCCAAAAGGCCATGAAACAAGGACAATAGAGGGTTTTGAAACTAATTCCAAGGGGCTGCTGCACCACCATGCTGCCAGTTATATAACTAGGGTTTTATTTCTGCTATATTTGAACCATCCTCGAGCTAACTTAGTTAGAACCTGACCCAGACTGGGCTGGTTGGAGGATTCTGCATTATACACTGATGAGTCGATAAGCAAGTCCTACATTGTTTGCAGTCAGGAGGTTATATGATAGAAAGTAGCTGTGGGGGTAGAAAAGTCACCACTGTTCATCAGGTCCCCTGTAGTTCATGCACAATGCACAATCAAAACAACATGAAAATAAAAAGGGTCCATGCCATGAAACAGGGGTCATGGATTAGAAAGGCAAGTTTCCAAATCCCATTGCTGTTCAGAGGCAGGGGCTCTTCTCCCCAGTCCGAGTCTCAACCTTGATTCTTCTCTGAGGTAGCAGGGACTGATTCCTTCCTCCCAGCTCAGCCCCGCAGGGTTTGCCTGTACAGTACTGGCAGTAGAAAGGGCCTGACCATGTTAGGGGCAGTTGCGCATCCCCAGCCAGAACTCAAAACCACCTAATGAAACCTCTAGGGGACAGCAGCACCAACCTGCCTTTGGTGGAGGAGGATGTGTCTTCCTTGGGTATGCATTAAATCTACTCCTTTATTCCCTATGCCATACGATCTTATGTAATTCTGAAAGCTGCACTGTGCAACTGTGTATTGTGCTCCATATATTCGTTATAAATAATAGCCAGCACAGGCTCAGTCAGAGCCATTATGATATATTAAGCCAATACAGTATAGTCCTTTGCATTTTTCTGATCTGGAGACATTAATTGTATTCATAATAGCTCCAGGGGGCCTGTAGACTAACTGCAATTTCGGTGAACTATTAGAGCTTTTCCATGGAAAGAACCATTAAGATCTCAGAGTGAGCGTTCAGCCCGAGACGCTGCCATTTGTACAGGATACATCAGCGGTGCCATATAGGGACTAGGATTTTCTGTAGTAATAATGGTACATAAGACATGATGTTTCAAAACAGCACTTCTGGAGCCATTACGCTGCATCCTGTTAATGTGCAGTACTTCGAAGTTATCTCTTAAAAAAACAACAGAGCAAACTTGCTTGCACTGAAATGAAACAAGGGTTATATAAACAGGTGTGATTTTAATAGAATTGATTGTATTAATCAATTCAATTCTACTATTGTGCTATTCAACATAACTTATTCTGTCTATACTAAGCTTATGAAAAATAGCTTCCGAACCTATTTGGCATTCAATATTCAAACACAAATAGCTCAGCCACTATGAATGTCTTGCTATTGTTATCAGAAAACACTATTGGTTGGTACTGCTTACTCTTTCTATGATTAAATTCAATGCGAGTTCTGCTTTTGACTAATCTTACAGCAGAATCAGGTTCTTACATTTCACCAGAGCTAGGCAAAGACACCACAAAAGTAGCTGTAATTATCTTTTGCTCAGATTTGCAATCCACCTTGAAAATGCAAGAGTCAACTGGCATCTGCATCACAGTAGCTTTTGTGGCCATTTTGATACCTGGTTTTTATGACTTACAGAATAGATTTTATTGAACAGTTATAAAGATTTGTGGCTTATTTTTAGACTTAGCCTTGAGACGCAGACCCTGTTCCACCTTCGGAGAGACATAAATGAAGTTAATATTATAGGGCTGAACAGTACGAGTTGGGTTTCATCCACAGCAATTGTAGGCTGGTGTTGGTTGCATAAAAAAAAATATTTGTGAGGCACTGAGATGAGATCCTGAGCCTGTTTGAGACTAGATGATTTTAGTCTTGTTACATTTAACATGACAAAGCCAAAATTGACAATGAATTTTTTATTATACCATCTATCTGAATATATATGTAATCATGTTTCCTTCTCTGCATTTTCATAGACACCTACAATGTGAGCAGCAGATAGGTAGCAGCATAACAATGCTGGAAACATAAATAAAACTAATTCAATCAGGGAAACAAATAAACAGAAACAAACTGAGTTTAAATTGCACCTAAAACTAATAGAGGTGCCCTTTAATTACCACGTGAGTCAGTAAAAATGGGAAGCATGGTGGGCAGAGAAATGGAGAATGAGGCATAGCCTTAGAACATGCTGAAGAAATCAGGATGAAGCCATGTCCTTTTCTGAAACCATTGTAGCATTCCAGTAAAATGAACAATCTGGAGGTGGTAAAATCTGTAGAGAAATTAAGGCCAGCGAAAGTATCATTGGATTTTACCAGTAGGAAAACAGATATCGTAACTTCTAGCAAACAGATGGGGCTGTTTGCTTTATAGCAATGTTTTCTATGCTATTTTTAGGTCAAATGAACAGTTTAATTATCTTTTTTGCTGGGTTAGCCTAATGCAACCAATGGCAGAATTCAGGGTGGGCTGTTTTAAAAGTTTCAGAATGAAGGGCCAGATTTTACAAGGCTGAATAGTCTCACCCCTCAGTACCCATAACTGGAGCCAGATGTTGCAAAGTACAGATGCACCTAAATAGGGTTGGTTTTCAAAAATGTTCAACCCATATTAGCTCCTCTTCTTTTGACAACTCAGATGTAGATGTAGATCTCTTGAGGAAAAACAACCTGTCTCCCAAAACTCCATCTTCTTCCCATAACTTAAAATAATATATATTTGTATTTGCTAACACTGAAAATACACTGAGTTACACATAAAGCATATATTCTACCTACCTAATTCTTTACATCACTTTTTGGAATAACCTCTGGAACCGTTTGTATTCCCCAACTGATGTCTCAGTTACCAATGTAGACCTGGAAGGGAGCTCCTGGACTACTGACCTCCCACTGTTACAGGGGATAATAGCTGAAACAACAAAAGCAAAGTGAGTATCATCCTAAGACTATTGCTATGAAACACAAATAAGCACCTGAGACTGCCTCACACCGCAGAGCATCCTGAAACACTGGAGATCAGTGTTGTAGAGGCAGCATATTCTCATCAGCAATCTTTTTTGCTCTGAAAGCCCCAGTTCTCAAACTTGGAGCAGATGAGGTCTGTAGATTTATATTCTGCATTCTATTTGTCCCCTTGGATCGGGCTGTGCCAGAAGGTTTGGGGTGCAATGGCATGGGGTTATATTTTGCTGCTGTTTTGTAGGGCTGCCATGACTATTTTATTATGCTCTGGTGAAAGCCATATACAAATATGATTATAATTACTGTCAGGATGCTTTGAGCTCATGGCTGAGTATCATTAAAACAAATAACAAGAAGGAAAAAAGGCTGAGACTGGCAAAAGGACTAGACTCAGTTGCAAACAGAACTGGAATTTTATACAATGGGGTGTCAGGGCGACTGCAATGCACTGACTGTCATGGCTCCCATAGCAAAGTAAAATCATTTCATGACATTTTCCAAGCCCTGCTCCCAGCTTACTTCCTTTACACGCCCGTGCCATTAATTATATACAACAACTTATATACCGCACCTGTTTTAGAAACTGATATGACTAATCCATTGCAAAGAAGCCACCAAATGCCTTTATGATGATACTGACTCATGGTCACAACTGACCAGTACCTACCCACTAGTGACAGGTGATATATAGGCCCTTTGATTTAAAAAGTGCCAGCTTTATCATTCATTTAATTCATAACTCACATGTGAGTAACCACTATATATTTCTTATTCTGAGAGTACTTCATATATTATAGTCTTTCACTGCTGTCATATGCCAAGCAAAAATCATTTATTTTTGTAACGGCTTTTGCTCTTTACAACAGCACACACGCACGCACACACTATATATACATTCTATATATAACTTTATATATTTTATATAACTAGAAAGATGTTCTTCATTTTTTATTTTTATATATTATATATCTATATAAACATACATACATATATACATACATACATACATATATACACACACACACACACACACACATATATACATACATATATACAGACATGGAGGCACCAAATGTCTGGACCCAATCTGGTCTTTGGATTCTATCATAGTACTCTAAAGGGAGGATGGAAGGTCTGGGCAGCCTCTACTCCTCCAAAAATTCCTGCCTAGGCATATGCATCAATAATTTGGGTGGCCCTCATGCATATACCATGATCCAGGAGAATTGATGGTTGCTACCACCACCATTGATATATTGTGTGTATGTGTATAAAAGCAAAAAACATTCATTTAATATATATACTTTATTTAACTATAAAGATGTTCATTTTTGATTATCTGAATATATCTATTTCATTAGTATATATACTATTCTGATCTTTCATTGGTATATTATATGTGCGTGTGTGTGTATACAGGCAAAAATCATTTATTTATGTAATGGTTTTGCTCTTTATAACTATATATATATATATGTAAACATGATATATATGTGTGCAAAAGATATATATATCTTTCATTAGTATGAAATAGAATGAAAAATACACACACCCACTAATAGAAGATCAGACTATAACGATGTTCATCTTTGATTATTTGAATATATACATATATATTTCATTCAGGTACATATACTATTCTGATCTTTCATTGGTGTGTGTATACATATGTGTGTGTGTATATACATATACGCATATACACACATACATATATACACACACATATACACACACACCAATGAAAGATCCGACTATAAAGATGTTCATTTTTGATTATTTGCCCATTTACTGCAAATTTAGTTAAAACTCTGTTTGGTTTTATCATCACTAGACAAAATAAGCATGACAGGATATTCTCAGCTCTGGATTATGTAGATAACACAGAGAAATGCCATTTGCATTTTCATTCTTTTCACAGAGCAACAAACCCATGCATGCAAGGAAATTAAAATTCAAAACTTAATTGGATTTTCATACTCTCTTTAAACAGGTAATATTGTTTTTCTTCTCTTTATGATTGTATTCAAATGCTGGATTTAATTCTGAGAGTGTGCCATTGAAGGTTAGAGGCCTTTGGTTCTAAATGGTTCATTTAACACTATTAAAAAAATCTATCTTACCTCAATGTGTTTGAGGATTTATATTGTTGCAAACTGGTATTTCAATTTTATTCTTAACCAAGTAAAAAGCTATAGTAATGGGGTGTTTTTCTTGCTATTAACACACATATAGATACACACACACACACACACATTGACCTCTCATGATTTATCCCTTTGTCCTCATATATTTTATATCCTGGACAAGGCAAGTTTAAAAAAAAACCCTGAAGGCAAAGTTTGTTAGCATATATATGAAAGTCTGTAATAGTACAAGGAAATATGGGATATAGTTTATTACTTAGTCTTCTCTTCTCATTATCTTCAGCTTCCCTGAAAATTGGTAGCGCCTGAGATAGAATTGAAGAGGCACCATCAGCAAGTAATCAAGGTAGTCTAAACTTCCATTCGGCTAATCCAGAATAGAAACTAGAACTCCTCAACCACATGCAAATCCCGTGCCTTAGCCTCCCTTCGCGGTAAACCAAGCTGTAGAAAAAAATCTACCAAAACTTACTCCAAAAAGGAAGCTGTCTAAATTAATTCTCATGTAACTTGCCAGCCAGTCACGAGGAAAAAGCGTTTACAGTAATCACCAGCAGGCAGAGCAAGAACTGGCCCTGGAAAATATTCAGCCAGACTGTTAATACTCGACTGAGAAAGATACCAAGCATTGGAATAGTGCTCGTTTGCAGCCGTTGTAATTGTAGCCCATAAGGAGGGACAAGTCCTCCTTATAAGTCCGAGTTATTATTATTGACTCTTTTACAGCTTGTTGAAGCTACAACATCTCTGCATTTTTAAATGTCTGTCATGACTACGTGTATTTTGCAGCACTGCAATGTAGGCTTCTTTTGCAGCAAGCTAACATTGCTCCACACATCAAAGCCAGCTTGTTGCCAGTTTTCCATATGAACTTCCCCTGATCTTCATAGATAGGGAGAGTAGTACTTTGGCCTTGCTTTAATTAAGTCCACATTCATCCCCATTTCTGCAAAGCTTATGCAGAAGAGTTTTTGCATGCTACATATCTACAGAGCACCAACAAACAGCTGTGCCCAGAGTTTGGAGGCAGTTGTTGGAGTAAAGCCATATATTTACATGTCATAGGTTGTACCTTTGAGCCAGCTGAAGCCCATATTGTAGATCGGGGCGGGTCAATTATTTTGGGCAGGGGGCTGCTTACTGAGTTTCAGCAAGCCATCGAGGGCCGCATGACAGGCAGCCCAGGGCAGATTAATATTACTTTTCTAAATTTTTTAGGGGCCCCGCGGGCCCAATAGAATGGCCTGGCAGGCCTCATCCAGCCCCTGGGCCACATTTTGCCCTTGCTTCTTGTAGATTCATCACAAGGTAAGAAGGGAAGGCTCCTGTTTTTTTCCTGATGCAGAACAGGATATTTGAAACCACAAAAATGGTTTCAGGGCATGAAAACAGGTCCCTGCTAAAGCCTAATGGGCTTGCGGTTGACAGGCAGGGGTGGAGAATAAGCTATCTTGGTTCCTCCCTTCAGATATAACAGGCAGCAGAGCTGAACTCGTGCAGTGGGTGTTACAATTTGCTGCTTGTATAGACCATGAAGAAATTACTATCTTTTCTGTCCTTCCCCTAAGCTGAGTAATGGGAAAGCCAGGAGGTACCATTACTTCCTTGTTGTCTCCCTGCGGCAACGCAACTGTGTACGCACTCAAGGTTTATGACAAACTTTCCAGTCTGGCTAGACTGTAGATTACTCACCATCTCTTGTCCATTGTGTCCCTGAAGGATTAATTTAAGCAGTAACTAGATTCCAAACCCTTAATGATTGTCTAACCTTCTTGGAATAATTTCAGGTTTTCCTTCTTTCCTGTTATTTCTAGTTGATGTGTGTCAAAATCACACCTGAAGACAGAAACCACCCACACTGCAAATCTGTACGGAGTGATATATGAGCAGAGCATCATCTGTTGTGAGTGAGGGGCTAATTATAAGCCTGTCAGTACATTGGGGAAATGTCTGACCACACATGTCAGCTGATCAGCAGGGGTACGAGTGTCCTCACTGAAGTATAAAATTATCCACAACAAAGCTGCACTTCACATTATATCTGTTTCAAGTGCAAGGCTTGAGGCTTATCATGCCAGACATTTTTCCATATATTTGGTTTTTTCACTGCAAAGGTAACTCAAGTTTCAACACCTGCCACAAGCTACACAAGTGTGTAATTTAAAAATGTATTCTGGCTTCCTAAGGGTTGACCTTCCTAACAGACTATCCAAGTGATGCTGATCGCTGGGATAAAAACCCAGCAGGTTATATGGAGCCATTCCACTTTACACCAGGTGAGACCCTGGCCCTCATTTATATCTGTGAAACAAATCCCATTTTCCCCATAAAGATTAAAGAAATGTCAAACCCAGTAGATAAAAAACATTGCATCCACCCAAATCTTCACCCCCCCCGGCCATAAATCCTGAAATGTATATGTGAAATGCAGATACACACATAAAATCAATATATCCAGACTGTATTTATTCACATACAATATTTACAAAAATTGTGTGTGGGGGGGGTGTGTCTTCATCAGGGAAACTGATTTTCTACCCAGAATAGCAGCAGTTGCATTTCTACTCAGGCAGACCTGAAGAAGTCAGATGACTTCATGATTCATTATAGTCTACTGAATTCCTGCTAGTTCCTCTTCACTCAACAGTTTTAATAACCCACTCTTCTGTTTAATGGTCTTAATGTTCACTAATTAAGCAATCCTTTGTTTCACACTTGTACTGAAGAATTTTCAGTTTAGCTATTCCAGGTCTCTCCTCCTATTTCACAGCCCTGCAGATTGTTTTTAGCTCTTTTCAAAATCCTAGATCCACCCATGGAACCCAGTCTTCAGCTACAACTACCATTTCAGCTTTTGGTTGAACATGAAAAGGGAGGGCTAGTGAACTGAGTGATAATTAGGCTCAATCTCTGCTGTATGTGGCCATAACTTGGCAGGGAGGAAAATATCTTTTTCTTCATTCCACCTTCCCAAAAACAATGTTGTGTGTGTCTTATCTGAAGGGTGTGGTACATAAGAAAATATGATAATTGAAAAGGGGGAATAAACATACAAATATTTCCTAAGGCCATTTACTATTATTGTTATTATTATGAATACTACTACTTATAATACACACTGGAAGTGTTTAGACCTGCCCCTGACAGCGTGGTACCCTGGCGGCACACAGGTCATTTTTGACCCTACTACGCAATAGCAACAAGCTACTGCAGAGTAGTGGCGACATAGCTTGTTGCTACTGCACAGAAACAGAAGGTCATGCTTATTGCCTGCTGATGCTACATTACCATAGCAATGAGTTATGTCACCATAGTCAAACTTGTCTTTAAAAAAAGCAGCCAATTTCTGCCACAATTTATACCAGAAAACTTCATTATGTATCCAGGCAACATTTTCTATGGAAGAAAACTTAATTTTCTTATCAGCTCTAGTAGTGGGTGTTATTTTGTTTGAGATTACTGATCTTGTGACCACCTTCATCAGAGGCTAGGCAGTGAGAAACCTTTGGGCATTTTTACACGTTCCACAGGTTGCAGGGTGGGGGACTTTAATTAGAGCAGCTCCAAAAGCCATTCTAATTAAAATGCCCAGAGCATCTTGTGTATCAGTGTCTCCACACTTCAAAATGGTGGTAGGACCACTTTATCTCAAGTTCATCAAACAAGCTTTAGTTAAAGTGCCCCCATCGCCATCTTGAAGTACAGGGATGCAGATACATGAAACAGAGGCTGGCTCGAGCACAAAAATTACCATGCTCCAATGCACTATAATTAGGGTGCATCAGAGCAGCCCCCCCAGGTCCTGTGCAGGCACCTGTTGTGTAAATTAGACCTCCTACAGTCAAGCACTTGTTACTAAGTATAGTAGAAAAACAGACTGGACAGAGGAATAAATATTCACAGCAGAGTGCTCCATGCACTTCTGCATTGGAATACCAATCATGTACAGTAACAAGCCGTATCCACAGCCCCCTGAAGTCAGTGAGCAGCTTTCCATTGACCTCAGTGAGAGTTTGATCAGGGCTTAGTTTGCTGTTTCATAACTAAAGTCAGCAGAGCAAGAGATAATTCCCTATCATGCTTATCTCACTCTCAAACCATTATGGAAAACATTGTAAAGGTCTGTTTTAATTAAATGGGAACTAAGCACACACCTCTCTTGTATTTATAGCTGTACTAATGTTAGTCCAAATGAAGTGTAGGACTTATTAAACACATCCAATATCTAATTATCTAGCTTTACTGGAAGCAATTAAGACTGTCTCGTTTACACTACACGAATGAGTGGCCTGAGCTGTTCAGTGGTCAGCATCATCAAAATAAAGCAATATGGTCCCTTTAATAGAATCCCTATGGGCTTAGGGCTGTCTCTTTTGCAGTAGTGGCAGACATACAAGTATCTGAGTATCTCACAAGGACTAGTATTTTGTATTTTGTCCTCACCACACATCTGTGAAGTAGGGAAGTATTTTTATTCCTATTTTCCAAACAACGGAGGGTAGTGTCCACATTTAATTCCATGCTCTACCACAGACTTTCAAAGTAACCTTAGCACCTTTCTGTGACTTATGGTGTCTACAGACATTCAGGGAACTGCTCCAACTGATGGCACTTTACATAAAGTGCCATGAGTTAGAGCCTTGTCCCCTCTCCACCCCAACAGATATTTGCCTGTTGGGTTAGAGGGCTGCAGAGCCTGCCTGCACCAGCCCTGGTCAGCAGGTGGGGGCACTCCAGCAGCCCTGAAGGAGGCTGAACTGCCCCTTTCCCCAGTCCCCCCACCAGCTCCAGGGCTGACAGTGAGGGAAGGAGAGGGAGCAGGATGGCGGCACAGAGCTGCCACTGTTTTGAATGTCCAGAACTTGGGGAGTGGGGAAAGGACCCAGCTTAGCCAGGATAGCTGGGGGGGGGGGCATGAGGTGAGTCAGCTCTGTTCTATCATAGCTCCCCCCCAGCTCAAGCCGTTCAAAGCAGCTGGCAGCTCTATGCTGGCTGCTTACTCCCCCACAACTGTCCTGGGGCTGGGGCTGGGCCTGGGGCTGCACTGGTGCTTGCTGGTGTGCACCAGCCCAGTCCCACCCCCACATGGAAAATGAACCCTGGAGAGAACACAAGTTCCCTAAGGCACGCTGCTTTAGAGCGCCTTAATCTATTACCTCATTTGACCAGGGTTCATTTTTTGTGCGATCGGCCATTTTAAAAGGACCCGGCAGCTGTGCACATGTGTTACATCATGGCTGCAGAGTGCTTTCAGGGGCCTGATTGCATGAAAAATGTTATTTGCATAAGTGCCTTCAGCTTCCCAAGTCCCAGGTTCCCATGCTAACCACTGGGTCGTCTCTTATTGCTTATGGTAGTCCCATGCAGGATCCACTGCAGTTAATGGAGTTTCCTATGGCTCATGGCGAGGGTTACCTAGAAGCAGAACTGCAAGAGAGAGCAGTACATCAAATAAGACTGCCAGGGCATACACCAAGGGGAAGTCGAAATGGCACAATGTTCTGAAAGAGGCTGCTGAGGAACTGGAAGGTGGGAAGCCAGGTTAATGCAGTGCTCCCCTGCTGATCAGTGCTAATTAACTCAGGAAAAACTTTACAGTACCAGAGCTCTAATGCTTCCAGTACCTGAACTAGCCATTCAGAAACAGCTTGGCGGCATCGCTACACAGCACTTCGTTGTGTCACATAGACATAGCTAAAGATAAAGCAGGACCAAAGCAGTTGAAAATTTTGAGGGGAAACAAAGGAAGGCATTATCTCAGCAGAGTTAAGCTATTTTACCAAGAAAGCATCCCACGCATACCAGCCATGTAGTTAAAAAGGAATTGTTACCACGCTAAACAACCTCTGCAGCCACAGAGGGATAACAGCACTGTTTTATAGGCTCGGAGAGCCCAGGTGCCCGCTTGGAGGTGAAGACTGGGTGAGTAAGAGCTGCCTTCATCACCCTGATCACAACCGGCATGTTTCCAAATTCTCAGCTCTGTGGCTTTCACCAAAAATACCTTATCCCACAAGAGGAGGACAGGGGACATAGCATGGAGGGAACCCTTGGGACCCGCAGTTACACACTTAAACAAGTGTGAGGAGGACAGCAGGTGAAAGCAGAGGAGAGTGAACAGTGTGGGCAAACTCTGACATCCTTGCTCCCGAAACGTAATCAGTAAAACATTGGAAAAGAGGAACTTTAGCTATTCTAGGAGAGTGGGTCACTGAAACAGGGCTTTTATTCCTGAGCATCTAATACTGAAGCTAGGCAGGGAGTGCTGTGGTAAAGAGAGACACAGTGGCAAGACACAGTGAGCTTTCAAACCCTGACTAATTTGTAGTAGGATACACATCAACCAGGAGCCTTCGTCCACCAAGGGACCAGTAGAATCGGCGCTGCTTTTCATTGTAAAGTTGGGGCAGTTCCTTGGTTGCAGAAGTTTCCTAGGCAGTGAAATACCCCAAAGGCAGGCCTCACAGTGTGACAGAGAGATGAATTTTACCTTTATTATTGGTGTCTCAGCAAATTAGCCATATACTCATGAAACTTGGGAATTCTGGCAGGATTTGTGGGGGCTTAACAAAGGGCATGTGGAATAAGGATAAGGTAAGGGAGAGTCAGGAATAAAAGACCCATCACTATGAAGATGCCTAGTGATCAGCAGTAGAAGTAGGACTAAGGAAAGACTGCTACTGTTGGTAGCACCCACGGAGCTTGTATGGATACTGCACTATATCTGACTTTTTATTTAAGCAAAAGCTGGCACTGTACTTAAGCAGGACAGACCTGCTCTCCAGGCCACCATCAAAGAACCATGCTAGGGAGTGCCATTGTGAAGCACGACATGCTCATTCAATGCATATTACAGACCAAAGTAGATGTAACATAGCTATCTTGCTATGATGATGTGCATGCACCAATAATCTCACCCCAGACAATAAGCTTTTGCCATATGCCGTAAATCACATTAAGCACAACCGTTATATGGTGTACTGCACAGAATGGGAATGTATGCACCACACCCATTGCACAAGAAATGGGAATTAATCCAGTGTGGCACTCCTTGGGGCACGGTGATCATGTAGATATGCCCCAGGTGTCTTGAGTCTGTAAAAAGAGCACATGGTACTTTCAGTATCTTGAAACACCAGAAACCCAACGCCAGAAAACAACATGCAACATTAACAGTTTCAAAATACTTGCGTTTAAGAGTGCAAAGGACTTGTCCTTAACTGAATCAGGACAGCACAAATGAGGAAAGAACCCAGGATATGGCCGACACTGAAAAAGTCACTTGTTCACATCTCCCTAGAAACAAGAGTTTCAAATACCCAGGTGCTGCATTGAAAGCACTGCACCTACTGCTTTTACATTTTTTAGCAGTACCAATACCTGTGTATACACTCATTTATACTGAATTCTATACTATTTTAATGGGTCATTATAAAAGCTTATCCCACCATCCACCTGCTACTTTTTTTCTATTTGTATTGCTATGCAACAGCAGATGCTGCCTTATAATACACGTAATTGTATGTAATGATGTAGTGCTATTATACGGCAAATTTGCACAGAAGCAAGAGAGATTGACATGAACACTTTGATCCTGTACTTGGTTCAAAAGTGAATGGCTTGTGATTAGACAAATCTCTAGGAAGATCCTGAAGTTAAAGATTTTCTGATCTTAGAAGCTGAGGTTATCTTTCTAAACTGGAATATTATACTTGAGACCTGTAATAATGTGTAATGGACCCTTTAAATATCTCCATTTTTTTCCCTCTGACTGCCCTTGTAATAGTTTTCCAACCCCCCCTCCCCACCCCTTATTAAAAGCCATGAGTGCATGTGATAGGGAGAAAACACAAGTTAGAGTTATCACATCCATCTTTGTTTTGACAGGATGCTGTACCCCACGATGCAGACTGCAGCAGGTACATCACTCCTACTCCCGCCCCCAGATGCAACACCGCGCAAATGTTCAGTTCATATACGCTCTTAAAGGAGAGGAGAAGGTCACCAGGCACTTGCAGCATATCTCCTCCTGATTCTGAGCCAGAACACTTCCTTTCCCCAGGGATATCTCTAGCTGTGTGGTAGACTTGCCAATTGCTACCTCTTTTCTTAAACTGCTTCGGTAAAGCAGTCTCATACCTCGACCCCTTGGGAATTCATCTAATTCTCCACTGGGCCCACTCTCAAAACCTGGGAGAAAGCAAATAGGCAGCAACATAATTGACAAAACATAAGGTGCATCTTTTTTTAACAAGAATTTAACAGATGTAGCCGTGAATACACTCAAGCACATTTGAATGATTTCAAATGGCCTTAAGAAGAAAGTGCAATATTTTCCCCTAATTTTGCCCCTTCCTTTCTTTTTTTTAGACATCTGAATTTTTTTTTTTAATTTGCTATTTAATAAAAATGTGAAACTCCTGCTGTACTGTTGGTTCACAATCCAGGGGAAGCGAGAAGGGCGCATGGGCAAAATGCTTTCTCCCTCTTTTGGAAATTCAAAGTGTCATCAAAATAGAAACACTGGAACTCTTTTGACTATCTCTAGTTTTGATGATTTATCATGCTGTTTTAAATGGGTATCAGCAGGGCTTCACTTCTCATGTGCCTGCTTCCAGTTATCTGCCTCTTGCAAAGCTTCCTCCGACTGATCAAAATCACTTCCTAAAAGAATGTTTGCTCACATTTTCCATGCGGATATGTGAAAATGGCATTTGGCTCCTTCAGGCCTCCACAGCCTGGTACTGCTTCAGGCTTCTTCTGCCTCAAGATGGCATGAAAAACCCAGTCGAATGCCGTGACAGATGTTAGTCACGTTGCTTAATGCACTGCTGCTTGGCACACAGATACTCTGCCAATAAGTGCAGCATGAGAATGCACATAAACCAGAACAAAACTTCATCATCCCATTTGATTTCTTTACTTGACCGTCATGACAAATAAAACCCATTTTCTCTCATTTTTAATCCCTTTCCTGCACTGATGAACCACAGTAGGAGGAAGCATTCAAATGGCCTTTCCTCAGAAATATGATCCCCCAATCACGGTCAGCATCCTGAAAGCCTGGAGCACTCTCCACAAGCATGGACCCTGTGGGACATTGCAGTGACACACCTCTGGGATGCTTTCCCCTCTTTTGCTGGATTCTGCGGCTAAGGGGCTGGTATAGTGATCTGGGGACCACGTTGTGAGTGCAAACCTCAGTGTGTGTCCCTGAGCTTCCCTGCAACAGCAACCCTTGTGGGTGTGAGACTTCAGTGATCCGTGGGTGCTTCTTGCTGAACACCCAGCACTGCTCTCAGCCTGTTCGAGCGATGACATGACATGTTTTTTAGGCTATTTAGAAAGGACGTGTACAAGTCCATGGGGTTGGACAGGATGCATCCAAGGGTGCTGAGGGAGTTGGTGATGTGATTTGCAGAGCCAGTGGCCATCATCTTTGAAAACGTGTGGTGATTGGCATAGGTGGAGGAAGAAAATATGATTTGGCGGGGCTGGGTGCATGTGTGCGCAAGCACACGTGCCCGCACTCTCCCCACCCCTCAGCAAGTAAGTCTGACATGGGGAAGGGGCATGGGGGGGTCAGATCGAGGCCACCATGGTGAGGGAAGGAGTGCGTCAGAGACTGGGGCAAGGGTTGGGGTAAATGGGGTCCTGGGGCCGGGGCAGGTTGTGGCAGGCTTGGAGCCCTGCATTCAGGGGTGCAGGAGGGGCTCCTGCCACTGGGTGCACCCCGGGGCAGGCACAGGGGGCAGATGCCAGCCTGATCTGTGTGTGGGGTAGAGGCAGTTGCCGCTGCCACTGCCACTGCAGGCTGTGCTCTGCACCCTGCTGCTAGTGCCCAGGCAGCTGCGTGATGCCACGTGCCTCCCACATGCTGGCTGTGCCACCTGCCCAGCAGTGGGAGGCATGTAGTGTTGTGTGGCTGCCGGGGCACCAGCAGTGGAGTGCGGAGTGCAGCCCACAGCGGTAGCCACCTCCAGCACAGATGGGAGGGCACATATCCCCTGTGCTTGCCCCAGGGGTGCACACAGAGGTGGGAGCCTCCCCCGTGCCCCTGGATGAGCTGCCCAGGCAGCGAGTGTCCCATGACCCACCCCAGGGCCCCATTCACCTCCCCTGACTGTGGGGGCCTTGATCTGCCCCCTGCCACACCCCTTCTTTCCCCTGAGCCCCATCCCGTCCACACATTTACTTGGTCAGCTGGGTGCCAAACCAGACAGCCAAGCCAGGCGGAGTTCCTGGCTGCCTGCAGGCTCCGGCTGCTTAGCTCTGTCTGTGCACGCCCCTCCCCACCGCTGCAGCCCCCCAGAGCCTGCACTCAGGCTCCCTGCATTTGTGGGGACTAAGCCCTGTTAGCCCTGGCCTTCTGCTGCCTGTGGTGATTGGAAGAGGTCTTGGAAGACTGCAAAAGGGCAAATAAATATAGTGCCCATCTTTAAGAAAGGGAAGGAAGATCCAAAGGAACTACAGATTAGTCAGCCTCAGCTCAGTTCCTGGAAAAATCATGGAGCAGGTCCTTAAGGAATCCATTTCAAGCACTGTTCGTAGTGGTGGCAGATGACAAAACAAGGAGCAGTGGTCTCAAGTTGCAGCAAGGAAAGGTTAGGTTGGATATTAGGAAAAACGTTCTCACAAAGAGGGTAGTAAGACACTGGAACGGGTTACCCAGAGAGGTTGTGGAGTCTCCATCCTTGGAGGTTTTTAAGCCCCAGATAAACAAAGCCCTGGTTGGGATGATCTAGTTGGGGATGGTCCTGCTTTGAGCAGGGGTTGGACTAGATGACCATCTGAGGTCCCTTCCAACCCTTAATTTCTATGATTTTATGACTACTTGGGAAATAGCTTCCTAAGTCTCAATTACTCCTTATATTCTGAAAAATAGTCTACGAAATCACATGATTTTTTCCTCTCTTGCAAAGGGCTTAACCCATACTATGCAGGCAAGGTTCTTTGAGTAGATGTGATATCTTTTATTAAACCAACTGAGTAGTTGGAAAAAAGTTCTTGGCTACAACCAATAACCCACACTATGGCATTAACCTAAATCAGGGGTGCCAAATATCTGGTCTGCGGAGTCACATCATCCAGCCCCCAGTGCTTGCCCTGGGTCTCATATGGACCCATACATGATGCACACCAGACTGGGTCTATGTGTAGAGCCCAGGACCTGTGGCCCATGTAGCGCCCACCCTGGAACCCATCCTGCGTGTGGTACCATGTAAGGCTAGATCAGGACGTTTCCCATATGCTAGATCTGGTGCCTCCTCTGACCAGTCCACAACAAAAGCTGCACATGGTGCCCACTACAGCTGGTCCAAGTCAGGGCATGTGCAGTGTGGGTCCCAGAGCAGATTGAATGTTATTAGTAGATGTTTAGAATAATGAATCCAAAAGGATGACAAAGCCATTAGGGACATACAGATCGCCCGAGCGAGGGACTAATGTAAGAGAGATAGGGGTGAGGACGGGAACACAACTAGATTACAGAAAATACAAGGTTTGCCAACTTATTACAGGCAGTGCAGTTCTGGACTAGCCAGAGCAGGTGCTGGATCCAGAGTGTGGAGGGTAAGGTAGGGGTCTGTGGGCCTGATCCAGCCCATGGCCACCATCTTTCATTCTTCATCTGTCCCATGGATCAGTGCTGCCCCACTCACCTGCCCCATAATCTAAATGGTTTGACACCCCTCCCCTAAATGCTCCTTGCTTACTCTGCAGTCTTCCTCCCTGGCAAGCATTTGCTATGGAGTGGAGTGGGGTAAAAGGGAGACAACTCTTAAAAAGTATCCATAACTGGAAAAAAAGCAGCCCACAAAACTGGCCAAGCTAAAGGGCTTAGGTTGAAAAATACAGATTTTATTTTCTCTGTTACCCCAAGAGTTCGCTCTGAGGGTGGCTGCTTTAGGGGGCTTCCCACCTCCCTCAGCTTAGGGCTGGATTGTACATTGGACTCACAGAAGGAAAAGAGGAAAAACCTTCTCCCCACTTATACCTCTATCTGTCCCTTGGCTCTGGGTGCACAGGATTGAGCTCTGCATCTGCTAACTGCAGGTGATGAGGAGGCTTTAACTGTATGCTCATATGAGTGGCACTCAAGGTTTGGAGGTTTTTTAAATCCACTACTGGTATAGATTAGAGGCACACTGCTACAATCCATTACAAAAGGTCTCAAAAGCACAAAGCTTGCCAGCACTGCTCCTGGTGAGATGAAACCTGCCTGTGACTAAGTCCTCATCTCATTATCTAAATTCCACCTCGTTTTCAGAGGCACCAGGATGTTTTAATAAAAACATAAACGAATTGGAAAATGTCCCTTATATAAATATAGTTCACAGAGCTGGATACGCTTCCTTGCTTTGTAGTCAAGATACATGAAGGCTTTTACAAGCAAATGTGGGATGGGAAGAAGGAACAAAAAGTGCCCTAACACTCAACTGAAGGCATCTTTCCAGTTGCGTGACCCAGAAAGGAGGACCTTCTGAGGCAGCCAGCAGATCTGATCATTAGTTGTAAAACCACAACCCCTGCTGAAATAACAAAGCCAACTCTTCAACTCAAATTCTCGCATTACAAAAACAGTAATGCTGTGGAGAAATGAATATTTTGTAGCCAATACAAATAAAACAGGAGAGAAAAGAAATTAAAAAAGGTTATAAAGTTACAAAACGTCATAGATGATTCAGATCGGCTTCACTGTAAGCAGGCAGTTCTCAAGATGGTCAGCCTCAAATTTGCTAATGTGAAAACAAAGGAACTCAATTAAAAGACCCTGATAACATTAAACACACTGCTTGCTCTAATGAATTTCCCTGGTCCACTTTTATAGCAACTATTGCAGTCTGAGATGGGTTTTTCTTTTCCTTAAAAGCATGAATTACAGCCTCCTTCTTACTGTCAATTAAATCAAATAAACGCGTCTAAGTGCATTAGGAAGGAATACAAAACAATTCAATACCAAAATTAGTTAACAAGGAGGTTTTTTTAATGAGCATAAATTGGTGTAATTAAAATAAATCTATTTTCCGCGTTTCTTGAGTTGCTGCCCTGCAGCCATTGTTGAACTGTAAGACATGCCCTGCAATGAGGCTGTAGAATATTGTAGGTGAACAAACTGTAAGCCAACATTTGGCATCCTTGGGCATGTCTACAAATGCAATTAATGTGAAGCAATAAACTGCGGAGCTTCTTGTTCCCAAGTACATCATTTGAGCCCTAGGACTGCAGCACAATGAACCAAGTCAGAGCCTCCCCAGCTAGCAATGGGTCTGGCGGGGTGTCAGACTTCCAGCCTGGAGCTGCTCCCCACAGCTCAGCATGCTGCAGAAGGGCTGGCTGGGGCATGAGGGTGCTTCAGGGTGAGGCTAGCCTGCAGGCAGCCCCAGCACTAAGGCTGCGTCTACACGAGATGCTAACTGCTCAGTAGCCTAATTTTACTGTGCAGTAGCATGCATGGCAAAATCCATGCTAATATGCTACTTCACAGTAGTATTAAGCTACTGCACAGTTAGAATCACTAAAAAGCTGTGCGTCAGCACTACTGCACAGTAGTGCCAATTACTGCACATTGATTTAGTACTTGGTTATCCAAGTACTATATAGGGCTGTCAATTAATCACCATTAACAGGTGCGATTAACCCAAAAACAAATGATTGCATTAATTTTTTTTATGCACTTTAATTGCTGCTCCTGGGCTGTGCATGTTGAGGGAAAAGCGGCCTCTCCGCCTCACTGCTGCCTCCCTGGCCATGTATGCTGAGGGAAAATCACGCCCCCCCTCCACCATGTGATGGCTTGCAAGGACATCACATGGTGCCCCAGCACTACTGCATGCTGGGGGAAAAGTGCCCTCCACCCCTTATTTCTGCCTGCCTGGCCATGCATGCTGGGGGAAAAGTGGTCCCTCCCCATTACAGCCGGTGGGCCACACGCACACACCCGTGGCCAGCAAGCAGCTAGGCAGGGTCATGGGAACAGACTTGACAGCTGGTTCCAGATAAGTGCATGAGGGGGAAGGGTTGGAGAGCTAGGTCTTGGGGACCATCTAGGGTATGTATACATGTGTGAGTGGAGATAGGTGCCTGCTGGTGCCTGGGGGAAGTTATTCAGGCATCGGGGCTCCTGCAAGGCAGGGTGAGATGCTTGCCACTCCAGCAGGGGAATGGAGCCCGGGGATGTGAAATCTTGTACAGTAGGCATGTGTCTTCATTTCCGGAATCAGAAGTGAATGTCTGTTCACTTGCTTATCACTTGCTTATCATATTTTTTTTGAGATCTTGCACTTAATTGCGATTAATTTTTAAATTGTTTCACAGCTCTAGTACTAAACTTAATGCGCTGTAACTACAGCACATTAATGAACATGTAGACATACCTCAAAGTACCCTTATGCCCTAGCCTGTGCTGCTGTGTAGTTTTTTTATTCTGCAGCAGGACAGTACTTGTATTTTCAAGTACTATCCTGCTGGGGAGTAAATTAGTTAATAGGGGCACATGTATAGTCTACTGTGCAGTAAAAATCTCATATCAATGTGCCCCTTGAGTTTCAGCTTACTTCATATAGGATTTATAACATCCTACATAAGGTGTGCAAGGCTGGCAGGATTTGGCCCCAATGTCTTTTAATGAGTATAAGAAAGAAAGATAAACATTCAGAGGGTTTTGCTTCTGTTGTTGAAAAGATGACGTTTTCTTTCTTGGTAACGTTTTTTGTATACTGAAAGAAGAAAAAATATATCCCTTTGAGTGCTGGTTTGTCACAAATTGTTGGTCTGCATAAGCCAATCTCTAAGCAATTTCAAAGTATACCCCACCTGGAGAAGCAGAAGCCAAAAGGCAAACAGAAAGCTGTAATTTGTCTGTATACTGAGGCCAAATTTAATTCCAGTATGCTACATGGAATCAACATCCACCCATTGCAACCCACTACAAGACCTCTTTGTCTCTCTCTCTTTCTCTCACAAAAGTAGTAACAATACCAACATTGTCCTCTGTTTCAGTGGAGAACGTATGATCATTATGGGAGCAGAGGATGGAAGGTATGTTTGTTAGTAAATCCGTGTGCCTCAGATGAGGAGACCAGATGGTTCAAGGAGTTCTATTGCAAAAAGGTTGTGGTTGCTAATTCAAAACCATCCAAGGACAGAAAGGTTCACTGATTAATATTCAGCAGTTAGTGTGAAACTGGTGTAAAACTGGTGTAAAATATGTTGATCACAACTTCCTTCTCCTCACATCTTAACTGTCCCCCTGTGCCATCTGTGTAAAAAGGCACCAGAGAACAAATGAGCAGGATGACTATACTATACTCCATTTTCACATCTAGGGTAGGGACAGAAATTACACATAAGCCACTATAAGTGATCAGAAACCAGTTCAAGTTTGCAACACAACAGAAGTTCAGTGCATATAAACCAGCTTTCCAAATGGCTGAAACCAGTTTAAGATAAACCTGGATGGAAGTAGTATCAGACTTTACTGATTTAGGTTAAATTGGTTTATTGAACTTCTGTCCCAGATCTGCTCCAGATTCAAATTAGTGCATATAAACTAGTTTGAAAATGGCTGAAACTGGTTTGAAATAAACCTGGTTGAATGTAATATCAGACTTAACTGATTTGGCTCAAAACGGTTTATGCAATGTCTGTCCCAGTCCCCTTCCTGGTTTAAATTAAATCAGAGTCCCCCAACATCCCGGCACACTCTCTGGGCTGAGTGGGGTTCTCTGCTCCATAGCGGGACTGGCCTCTCCTCTCTGCTCCCCGCCTGGAGCTTGCCACAGACCTGCAGACACAGCAAGTTTTGCTGGCTTCCCCATGCTCCCCTCTCCCCCATCTCACCACTCGCTGCTGAAGCAGGGATCCCTTCTTCCTCTCTGCCACAGCACACATGATAGCCAGCATGTGGTATGCTAGCTAATGCCGAGAGACAGGGGTGTGTGTGAGTATGTGTGTGTGTGTGTGTGAGTGTGAGCATGTGAGCATGTGTGTGTGTGTGTGTGTCCAATTTCATGGGGACAGGCAGAAAGAACAGTGACCACTTAGAGCTTTTGGAATTAATCAACAGGTCAGCCAGTAAGCTGTTTAAGAAGTTTGAAGTAATGTGGAGAAAGGCTATTGTTTTGCTAATTGGGTGATAAAGACTTTTATCAGTCCCCTGGCTGTCTTGCTCGCCTATCAGTTTGCTGCAAACTGCAGACCGTATGACGAAGCAGGGAGGCAGACTGAAAAACTCTGTATCATCAATAGGTGCATGCACTGCACTCTCCGCCCACTCTTGCCTCAGAGTGCTAGCCCAGGGCTGGGAGCTGGCAAAACTCCCACCCCTTGAGCAGCCATCAGAGAAAAGCCTGGTAACTGTGCAGACAGACCTCCCAAATGAGAGAGTCCTGCCAGGGCCTGGCCACGCCCCCCTCAGCTCAGCTCCCTGCAGAAGGGAAGGGAGGGCTGCTGTAGCACTGCAGGCACGTGCCTGAATTTCCTCAGTCCATAGACTATTTGTCCAGTTTCAAACCAGTTTAGACTAGCCTGCAAAGACTGAATCAATTCAGGCTCAGGTTTTTTGAATGTCTGTCCCTAGCTTAGTAGTTTCTGAGTAACTCCTCCCCCCCGCCACCCTGCCATATTACAATGGTTGTATTATCTCACAGAACATTTACATCTAGTCAAATAAACTAGCTAACTCTGGAGACAGTCAGGCTTATAACCCAGTGTCTCTCCTGGCATAGCCCAGAGGGTTATCCCTTGCAGCTGGAAATGAAGAGCTCAAAACATCTCCACATATTCAAGAATCCAGGCTGCAAATTAGCAGTGCCCCAATCACCAGCTTATTCTACGTGGAACTGAATGTGCATAATATTAAAGTCTCTAATTCTTTACAGGCTCCCCTTTTCACCTTAGAAGGTGCTGGCTTTGAGAAAGATCGACAGAGATAAGTAGCATGAAAGCCCAGGAACCGTTTTAGGGCAAGACCATTCTCTTTCCAATGTATAATTCTCTTCCCTTTTGTCGTGTGTCGTCCCCCCCCCCCCCCCCCCCCTCCTCTGCTCTTTCAAGATCATTATCTCAATTCTACTTCCCTTGTACAGACTCTGCTCAACTTGAGTTCACAATGGCTCACAGCAGGAGGGACCAGGCAGAACTGCTACTGTAGGTACTGTAGGCTTTCTCTCTTGGGAAGCTTTACAATACTGCCTGTTATCCAGCAACTTGAAGTGTGGATGAAATGACACAAGTCTCGCAAACATACCCTTCGTTCACTCGACAAACCAGGGAGACAGCCTTGCCCTCACATTTTCAGTAAGGTTCATGGTGAGCCAGAAAGCTGCTGAAGACCAGGCAGCAGTTTTGACTCCTGATGCACAGTAAATCACACTGGTTTGCTGAAAAGCTGGGGAAGGTCACGTGTTCATTCCCCGGAGAAACATTGAAAACAGTTACTAAAAACTAGCACTTCTCACTGATGGTGTTTTGGGCATTTCAGAACAGAACATGCAGGGCACTGCAGGTGTTCCTGCTGATGAAATTATGCTTAAGGCAACTTATTGGCTGGCATTCGGTTGGATTCTGCATCCCAGATCTAAAAGCGGGACTTTCCTCTTCCCCTTCCCCTCAGCTGCAACACCTTTCCTTGAAGAGAAAGGGCTGGGTAATTATTTTCTCCTCCCTGGATTACAAAATGAACAAAGTATTCTGCTTCTCCATAGTAGCCTGTCCCTGCAATACCAGTGTGAGACTTGTATGCCAATAGAGAACAGGACTCCAACATGCCGTTCCAATCCACAAAGTCTGATTAACAGCATTTAATAAAAACTAAACACTAGCGAAAGCAACAGGATTTACAAACAAACTCTTCCAAGCACAATGCCAGGTGAAAGAGAATACCAAGACCTGACCAGCAAATACAAACAGGTAGTTGGTCTAAAACAACAGTCTTATTAGAGTCAAGGCACCCCCTGGAAAATGTCAACTTTTACTTTTCACTCATTTTTTGACTACAGAAAAATAATGAAGCAATTCTTCTAATGCAAAGAACTCAGAAAGACCGCAGCAGGTCCGAATGTTTTTCACACTGGATTCCTCTTTGACCTCTCTGGGTGCATCTCCATGATTGTGCATGTGCATTTCCCTGGGGACAAATAGCAGTGGCACAGATATGTGCCGGGGAACACAGCTGCACGTGTGCTCTGACACATGGCAAACTGCCCCAGGTGTGGTAGGAGAGGTCTTCACACAGCCCCATGGTGGGGAGGGAGGAGGGAGCTTGACACAGCCCCACGAGTGAAAAGGGACAAGGTCCAGCCCCAACCCAGTCCCTCAGGGAAAAGGGGATGTGACTTGGGCCAGCATAGGAAAAGAAGGAGTGGCCCAACCTGTGGGGGAAGGGGTGCAGTCTGGCTCCAACCAGGTGCACAGGAGTCGGGAATTTGGTGGCGGGTGGCCATATTAATGACCACCACTCCCCCACTGCCAAATTTCCTAAACCATAGGGAGCTCTATGGGCCACATATAATGTCTCTGTGAGCTGCAATCGGCCCACAGGCCAGAGGTTGAGCACCGCTGAGTTAAGGCATGTCTTCACAGCAGTTCAGCAGTTAATCCAGGTTTTTTACCCCTCTAACCTGGATTAAGAAAGCACAGATTTGCTAGCACATGGTAGTCATGTGCTTTAGCTGGAACTCACCCAATTTGCAGTAAGGGAGGAGACCAGTCACTAAAATGCTGCCAATCTTCCAATGTTCTTCCCACGGTTCTCCCAAAGGACAGACAAGTTGTCCCATAATTGACTGAGAACGTGTGCGGACAGACTGTAGGTTGAAGACCCATAAGATGTATCCTCAGATACATGCAACAAGACAGGATCAGCACAGACACAGCAATTATGGCTGGGCTTTGTTGGGGGAATGCTCACACCGAGGCCATTCGCACCCAAGCTTCCTGAGTGCCAATCATTTAGTTTAACAGAATAGTGAAAACATGCCCCTGACCGTGGTCTTCATTTCAGGAAAGAGTAAAGAAAATATTAATAAAAATGTTCAGGAGTATTTACTGATATTTAAAAATGATTTGGTTGCAGCTATGTTGGGGCCCACGTGAGTTTTGCTGCCCAGCAATTCACTATTGTTAGCAAAGGTGATAGCACACAGCAGCTCTCCAGACTTGGTGATCTGAGTAAAAACCAGGGATTGAGAGCTACCTTGCAGTGTACTAGACACCACTCGAGGTCTTGACTGTAGCTCTTGGCTGGCTGTGTCTGCTTTGTGCTGCAGAAACTTCATCACATCAACCTAAGTACCTCCCAGGAGATATTCAGAAACCTTCCAGTTTAGGCTCATTATTTTGAACAGCAAGGTATTGATGCTAGAGCACTGTCTGTGCTTCCTATGGTTATTGCCTTTGACTTCATTACTCACAGTTTCCATGGGGCTGCCAAACAAAAGGATCATCATAGAATCATAGAAAATGTCAATGCATTGCTTTGAATATGTATGACATTACAGTTCATGGGGCAGGGAACTGGTCTGGGAGTCAAAAGACCTTGTTTTATTAATGGATCTGTCATTAAATCTGCTGTGTGACTTTGGGTAGGTCACTCCACCTCTGCCTTCTGTCCTCTCCTTTTCTTCTGTGTTTTCTATTTCAAGTGTAAGCTGCTTGGAGAAGACAGTTTCTCTGATGTGTTTGTACAGTGCCAGGCACAATGAGCTCCTGACTTCAGCTGAGGATCTAATCGCTGCCTTCATATGAATAAAATGATTAATATGAGTAGAAATAATAATTATGGGTTTTGTAGGCATATGGCAAACATAGCAATTTAATGATATTATTAGCATTTCTTAACTGTATCAGTCAGATTAAATCAAAGATTATAATGGTAACATTCAACTCCTGTGACAACTAGCGGGGAGAATCTGGTTGTTAAGAGCCCACAGCAAAAGACGTTGTTTACAAGGTGCTGTAAAAATGGTGCTGTTGTACTATTAAGTGCACATCAGTGTAATTGAATTCAAACTGTCAGTGACAATGGAGAGGGAGGAGAACGGATACTTGCCTATTCTCACATGGTGAGTGGCTGCCTTTGACATTTAGCACTCACAACCCCAATACTTCTCATGCAATGTGACACATGCACTGTGTTGGGTGGGTCTGGTTACATCCCTTCTTTTTAATCTTCCTGGGATGTGCCTCGGGGGAACTGGGAAGAGTGGAATAAAACCTCTGACTAGAAAGTGGAGATAGCTGAAACAATCTAAGAACATCAAAAAGGTTATAAACAATAGGGCCAAAAAAACCCAATCTCCCCAAACTATATGTAGGCATAGCTTGGGATGATAAATTTGCAGGGTACCATCATGTCTTTGCAGATACATAATGTTGCTATTCGTACTGCTCACTCAGTCTGACACTTTGGCAGGGTGCTAAAAATTGAACCTTATATCCTGGATCAAGTTACATGATCTGTGTTAAAATGACCAAAGCTGATTCACTCCAGTAGCTATTGCTATATTCAGTAAGTGTAAACCGCATAAGAGCTAAGCCGTTTCTTGAGTACTTGGAGATGAGCAAACTAGGAAGTCTTGAAATGTCATTAGCAGTGTGATCAACCCCAAGAAATCAAAAATCATAAGAATAAAAAAAAAAACACGACACTTTTTGGCTTTTTGTTCATTTGTCACCTCTTTTTTTTAACCTTTCGGGGTCACATTCTCGAGCCTTTCTCCACACTTTGAAGACTATAAACTTCTGTTGTAAGGAAAAGTTGAGATTCTCATGTAATTAAATACATGAGGCCACGAGTTTGGGCTTTATGTAAAATATCGAGTACCTTAAGACGTGCTATAAAATCATGACAGATGGCAACATGGCACTTAGCTAGCCTGCTGACTTAAGACAGGATGACTCAGGTCAGCAGAAGGTCGAGAAAAAATATATTCCCTCATCTATGCCATATATTTTCCTTGGGGCACAAGGCCTGATCATATCTCAAGTTAGTAGGCTGTGCCCAGGGGGGCCTAACTAGTGATATCTGACCCCACAGGCCTTGACCTCTGTTGGGCACTAATTTAAAAAATTGCCTTGCTGCAGCTCAAAGGGAGAAAGGTTCATTACACCCGTCTTCCTTTAGCAGACCCTGCCTTCAAAACTGAACTGAATCATCTCACTCTACTAACGTGGCCAACAATTCAGTCCAACATAACCTCTCTGCATGGAAGTGGCACAACTTCCCAAATTATTGGGCAGGACTCATGGTAGAGGTGATATCTTTTATTAGACCAACTAAGATTTCTGCTAAATCAATCAATCAATCAATCAATCAATCAAAAATTCTTTTGGCAAATATTTGGGCAATATTTAAAGCTGTACATAATTACTCTTTTCCAGAAAATGACCACCACACTTCTGCACCTATTATATGGGACTGTAAAAAGATTCTCTTCCACTGTTTACACGCCTAACCTGATCTGTTAAGTGTTTAAATATCTACCTTCAACTGCACTATGAAATATTAAAAAACATAAAAATGGAATAAATGTAAAAAATCAAGTCTTAAAATATTAACTAACATTTTGCAATGGATATTTAACTTCTGTTAGGTACTGCTCTAAGCTAATGTTACCAGGGAGTTTATTTCTATTTCAGAAAAGAGCCCACTGACCATATTCGTACTTTATAATATTTCTTCTTAACACAAGGGATTAGCTGCTCATATTCACATGCAAATATCTCAGCTAATTTATTTTACTCTTTAAAAGTTGTTTAAATAAAGCTTTTCAAGGAAACAGTGCCTGTTTCAATTTATCTGAGTTGAAACTGGAACTATAAATCTCTTCAGTTTCCTTTATTGATCTGAGACAAAATTACAAATATAAATTACAGCCGCCGCAAATTAAATGCTCTAATGACTGTGTTTGAAAGCAAATGCAACAGTGTCAATACTGCATTAGATAAGACAGAAGGAGGACTGCAGAGAGCTGGCATATAACCTTGTGAAATCAGAAACTTTTCAACACAGAGGCACCTAGTGGGGGATCCAAAACCAGATTTCCCATTTATCCTTGACCAAAACACCCATCCAAGTACGAGCCATTGAAAACTTGCAGTTGGTTTAACATGATATCCATTAATGCACAGCCAACTCCCCCCAAAATTACAGCACAAGCAGGGTAAAATGCACACTTTTCTATGTACTATCAACTGAAATACATAGATTTACCTCTAGATAGACTGTCCCACCAGTTTTCTTCTTTCAGTCTCACTAAAACATATCAGCAAAGGGTCAAGCTTTGCAAGGGCAAATATCAGGGGATTCAGCTTCAGGTAGGATATATTTCTCGGGAAGGAGTTTCTGTTTCACAAATCCGTGTAATCATCACTTTTCTGCATGGCTGACACTTAGACCCCACTGCACAAAGGTATCTGTTTACTAGGTCATGAAATTGCGAGTGTAATAGCAGTGACTTTTCTGCACCTGATGAAACTGTAAAACATTTCATTTTGTTGTCTAGTGAGCTTCCAGGAAATGACACTGATGATTGGGCAACTGTCCTGTTGACACCAGAGGACACAGAAATCTCAACTTTTCTGTTAATAAGCTTGTTCTTTGCATGCACATGCCCCTCTTGGTCTCCTCTTGGGCCACTCCTCTGTGTGACAAAGCGACAGTACTGTCCTAAATCAAGAATAAAGTCTAGGTAGAGAGCAAAAGAAATGGGGTTGAACTGTTAGGCTCACTAATTTGAGAACTGTCAGCAGCTATCATTGCAACTCACTCTCTTTTAAATACATGGTATGTACAAAGGTGTGGTCCTGAACTGTCATGACTGGTTTGGGCCAAAGACAGTGATTGGCATGTGATGTTGGGTCAGGAGATAGGCAGGCCTCAAATCCTCCTTCCCAGGTTTGAAGCATCTGTGAAGAGCTCCATGGATGCTATTTCAACACAACAGGTAAAACAGACGGTGGTCCTCCTATGTGGGGAACAAGAAGGATACACATTTGACTTCTAATTCATGTCCTTCTTCTTGCCCACCTGTGACCAGTCCCTCTAGCATCCCAGCTACCATTGTAGTGAACTTTAGTGATTTGTGCAAATCTACCCTGCCTTTACTGACAGGACCGTTTCTACATTATTGATGGAATTGGATTTCTTCCTCTAGCAATAAAAACAGCAACTCAAACCCTGAGCCAGATTAATGGGAAGTCAATAAGAATATAGCCCAGATTCCCAATCCCTTTTTTCTCCTATAAGTACCCTCACCATGAGAAGAAGGATTTCATTACCTGGCTGGAGTAAGGCATTTCTCAGTGGGTGTGCCTACACATGAAATTAATGCGATACAATAATAAGCATAATAAGCATATCATGCTTAGGGGTGCACTTATAAAGATTTTCTTGGCTGATACTGATAGCCAATTATTAAGCATCCATATTGACTGATACTGACCCAGTAGCTGATTTACAGGAACTCAGCTCGGCAGCTTGGAGAGCAGCATTTTGCCAGTAAGTCTGAGGGGGAAAGAAGGGGCAGATCAAGGCCTCCACGGTGAGGGAAGGAGTGGGTTAGGGGCAGTGGCAGGGGCTGGGGCTGGAGCTGTTCAGCCAGGGTAGTGAATGCGACCCCAGGGCTGTGAGTAGGATGGAGCCACAGGTGACTCATCCAGGGGACGTGGAGGGGGAGCCACTGTGCACACCCCTGGGGGACACATGAGGTACATGAGCCCCCCAGATTTGTGCATGGGGTGGAGATGGGCTGCAGGCTCAGGGGCTGCACTGGCTATTTCTACTTGGGGAAGCCTGTGTGGGGGCTGAGAGCCAGGCAGGCTCAGCTGCATGGGGCAGGTGGGTGGCAGCATTTCTGGGAGGGGTGGCTATGGGGGGACTACAGGGAATTTTGGAGTGGCTAAAGCCCCCAAGCACTGCCCCCCCTCCCCCCCAGTGCTGCCTCTGCACACACGATAAATGATACATACCTGATTCAGGATAATTGCATGGTGCAGTTGGGCTCCATGGCTTGGAGTTTGTGCTACAGGAGAAGCTCATAGTATTAAGACTCCTTAGGTCACGTTCCCAGAGTGGCCCAGGGGACAGTAATGAGCTTATGAAATACAAGGGAAGCACTAGGATATCCTCCTGTATCACCATGAAGTTTCTAGCTGTAGCCCTTCCTCTCCCCTTACCTTTGAGGGAAAACCGCAGCTGGTCTGAGTTTGGATCCAATGAGTTCTCTGTGAACTTCATAGGAAAGGGGGAGAAAAACAGCCCTTGGACTCACACTTCTGAACACAGTTGTGCAAGGAAAAGACCAAGGAAAGATCCTCAGGCCCCTAGAGATTAATTATTCCGTTTGCAGACAGCAGTGACACAGGCAAAGCTAGAAAAAAAGGGGGAACAAAAAAAAGAACCTTTTCCAAGACAACAGGATGTTACTATTTATGTATGTGCATGAGAAACAGAGCAGAGGTAATTAGATAGACAAAGAATTTGTTATAAATGAATATAATTCTTGGGAAAGGCACCAGATTGGCAGGCCTGGAAGCTGAAGGCTCTTTTATTCACAGAATGCATACAACCTGGACAGTACAAACTTTCCTACCAGTAGGACTCATCCCAGACTTGGAAAGACTAATAATAGGGATATTTATAGCCATTCAATTCTTTGCCTTTGCTGAGCTTGCCAACAACAAGACTGGGGTTTTGTGATGAGAACAGCTGTCCACTAGGCCAGAGCATAGGCATCAACAGCTCATTTGGCATGAGCTAATGAGTGGTTTGATTTCTATTGACCTGAGTCAGTTAGTACTGGTGAGTCTCATCCAAAACCCACTGAAATCACTGTAAGGATTCCCATTGGCTTCAATGGTCTTTGAAACTCCCAACATGAGGCCGCCTTGACAGCCAGTGACTGGCACCTGCAGATATTTAGGTGTTTCCAGGAAAACAAATCTGACTTCTGTACTTTCTGTAAGTCATGCAAGTCATTTTGGTTCATTTCTTAAGGTCTTGTTTAGAAACAGTGGTCACTATTTATCATAGGCTTTATCAGGCTCCACAGCTGCTGGGACCAAGAGGATTGTGGATTGTGAAGCTGAGCAGCTGCAGGGTCTGTCCTGGACTTGGAAGTTAGGCTTCTTTTAAAAAATAAAATGTTGCTAACTGTGACTTTCTGCCAGCCGCATTCCCCCACCACGTTGTGTTGCTGCACAGCTGCGTAGCATGCGACTCCCCTGCCATAGGTGCAGCAAGGACTATCAGATTTTAGGGGTGAAATGTCATGGCAGGGGGGAAGAGAAGTCTGGTCCTGACTATTCACTGTGTGTTGCTGGGACTTTTAATTCCTATTCCCACCATCATCCCTAACTACTTGTCTTCTATTAGAACTGAAAATTGCAGCCTCGTCCTGGCTTTTAGAACCTCCTGGAAAGAAGTTAATTTCCTGAACCTACTAGAGCCCAGGGGAGATCCAGGATTTGCCAAAGGTGCGGGCAGGAGTTTCCTTGCTCCCAGCCTCCACCCTGCTATACCCACCAGTGCAGGCAGCCTGTGCTGATGGAGCCTTGTGGGATTTTCCCCACTTAAGTATTCCCCACCATTTCTTCTCTGTGCTCAAAGGCATATCACCTCCCCTCCACTTCCTCCTCCCCACACCCCCTGCCTTTTGCCGATGCTTTTCCTACTATCTCAGAGGCAGGGGAAGCCTCAAAGCTACTTCTGTCAACTCCAGCCAGGGTGGAGTTCAGCTGGAAACAGGCACAGCGACAGCAGCAGTGATGGTTGGGTGGGGGGTGAGCACTTGCATCAGCACCTGCTCCTCGGGGAGCCATGAGCGTAGCAGCTCTGAAGCTTCCCCTACTCCCATAACAGCAGGGTAAGCGGGGGGGGGGGGGGGGGGAAGGGAACACCTTTGAGCACAGAAGAGAAAAGAGGGGGCAGATTCTTATGTGTCCTGAGGACCTGAAGGAAGTCCCTATAAGCTGCTGAGGTATGGTACAATTCAAAAATTAACTGGGGGGGGGTGGGAGTGCAGCCACACCACTGCACCCCCCCGATCCACCCTTGCTAGAGTCCAACACCACGTACACTGCATAACATGTTCTTTTAACAGAAGTATAGATGGGTCAGAGTCTTTGTACAGTGTCTTCCAGCCCTACTGTTATTAATTCAGTAATTAGAGCATTTAGGTGGTGATGAATCATGGGTGTTTGAGCTGGAGCTCAAGAGTTGTAAAACTGAATGGGACATGACATAAATTACTGGATTTCCATAATTCTTCAGCTTTTCATGTATTTTCACTGAATACATTAAAAATACAGTAAGGAACTCACTTTTAATTATGCAAATTAAAATGCAATGAGAAAAGAGATGGATGAGTTTTAATGCCTGCTCTGCCTGGGTACCTAGAACTGGCATACAAAAATCCAGGAGCTAATCTGGTAACCTGACCCACTGTTCCTAAATTGCCTGGTTTACTCAAAGGTGGTCCTCATTAGCACTCCCTCAGGTGACTGAACAAGAAAGGCAGAGGGTAAACTGAAAGGAAGCAAACCATGTGAGCAAAGCAAGCTGCCCTCCACCATCCTTTTGCAGATCACTGGGCATGTCTACATGTGACATTAAAGCACAGCAATAAACTCTGGAGTTTCTTGCTCCCAGGTGCACTGTCTGAATTTGCACCCAGGAGCAATTAACTCCTGAGTTTACTGCTGTTTGAACATGCTCCTGGGAGTACAGCATGTTGAGCCAGGTCTGAGCAGCTCCAGCTGCTAATGGATGCAGGGGGCGAGGGGGTATCGGCCTGCCAGCCCAGTGATGCTCCCCTGGCTCAACGTGCTGCAGAGGGGCTGGCTGTGGCGTGAGGGTATTATATTTACAGTATTATCCTGCTGTGGAGCAAATGATTTTACTCTAGCCTAATAGGGGTGCACGTGTAGATGCGAAGATATTTCCTGTGCAGCTAATTAGTCTACTGTGCAGTAAACATCTCATGTAGACACGCACACCAAGAAGCAGTTGACAATGGGGGGGTGGTGCTCTGATCTTTGCCAATGAAAATTTTGGCTGTAACTGGATATTGATGGTATCACCTGGTACAGGTTCTTTATGTGTTATGGTTGCTAAAAACCCTGGCCTTATTTTAGGGGTAGGTGAAAGACCAGACCGACAGAACCTGGTGTTTAGCAGTGGTGAGACTGAGTCTACAAGAGGGCAGGATTTTGGCACCTGTGGGCTTAAGCATTGCCAGTGATGCTGCACACAGCAACCTGAGGTGGTGGTATCAACTTGCCACTTTCATACTCCTTTTCTTGATCAACCAGAAGAATGTTACAGGATCACAGGAATAGCCGTGGACGGCAGATTTTACGAGCCCCCTTCTAGCTAGATTTTGATATTTCTCTGAGCAATCATTATGGGCTGTCGCCTGGAAAAATTACATTGCAGCGAGTGGGTAATGAACATTTAGAACTCCTATCGCAGGTCGCGTTGAAGCTTAATTTATTGAGGAAGCTTTTTTTGCCCCTCCCTCCCCCTTTTTTAAACTTGGATTGTATGTAACAGAGAAAAAGCTGTTGCGCTCCTCAAACTGGTTACTGTTAAACAACGTGGCATTGGGGGGGTAGTAATGATATTTGGTTGAAAGCCAGGCACCTAGTGGTTGTAACTAATAGCTGCAATGCACAGTGCTGTAACTACAGGGGAGAGAGAGATTGCCGAATATGTGTGAAATGGAAGGTAATCGAGGCAGTGATGCACAAGCCTTTCCAACATGAAAATAATGTTGATCTGTCCTGTAAGTTTATGCATTCCTACCAGGGATATGATATGTAGGAACACACTCTCTTAAATCAGATATACAGAGAAATTAATATTCAGTTTCGATGTATTCGGCCCAGCCACCCCCGGGCTTCATTTCCAGGAATCTCTCCCACTTTTATACTATGTTAAAGTACAATCACTCAAATTGCTTGTTGCCATGCACTGAAAAGAAATTTATGCCCAGTTTTCCCTAGCAGCAACATTACAGAACTTTAAGCAACACTACACCTAGTTAGTAATGCAATTCCCTAGCAACCCAGTGAAGAAAGGGAGTGGGGATAGTGCCTTCTAGCCACTGCTGTGCTGAGTTCTGTGCTTTAATATTTCACCTCTGGTGGAAACTTTATATCTTCCCCTTTTCTCTTCATCTTCCCTCTCCCTCCGGGAAACCTCGCTGCCAGCTTCAACCTTGCTTCTATGCAGATGACACCTAACTCTACGCCTCTCTTTCTTCGCTCTCTGATTTCTGCATAACCGTTCTATCTACCCTGATTCTTTTAACTCTTGCCAGCATCATGAAATCCTACTTTTGAATGCTTCAAAGAACAACAGTTTCCTAAGGGAGGAGGAGAAGGAGGGTAGAGGTGTTTTTTCTATCTTGTGTCCTTGACTTTCCTACCATGTATCTTCATTCAGACCTAAAATTCACTCTTGAGGCAGATACCTTGAATTCACCCATACTCTCAGTCTTTTTGAGTCCCGCAGCTCCATTTTACCCACATGTTTATCACAGCCCCTGGCATCTGGAGAGAACTTGTCATTACCGTTACTTGCAGCTTCTATGGAAGTTTCATTAATGCCTTAATATGGGCCCTTCCCTACTACAAGAGTTCCCCTCTCTTACAATTATATGGAATCGCTTCTCTATAAGGATTCCTGGGAACAGAATACTCTCTTGCTCCTTTCTCTCACTTGGCTTTCTATACAATCCAGCTCCAAGTCTTTCTGATTTCAGTTCTTTCTATTGACCTCCTTATGTCACTTGCTTATCTCATACCTGCCCACCCACCAATCAGTGAGCTTATCACCATAAATGACATCTGACTACCTAAGCATCCTCTCTTATTCTTCAGATCCATGACCTCTACCTTCTCTCTCAGCCTCGGTCTCAGGAGGGAAGGTCATCCCTCTGAATCTTTATATCTCCATCTACCTCCAACTTCATGGGTGACTGGTGCCACCTTAGTCAGGGGGGGCACATGCCTCCCCAGTGACCCAGTCAGTGACTGGGGGGGTCACTCCACAGCCAATCTCACCAACTGGGAGGGGGGTACCCCCCATGGCCAATCTCGTTGACCAGAAAGTGGGTGCAATGCTCCCAGAAGTGGCTGCCGTGCTCCTGGAAGCAGCTGTGGTGCTTCTGGAAGTGGCCGCAGCACTACATCAGGCGCTCCCACTCCCCAACCTGCACTCACAGGAGGGGCGCTGGCACTCCTGCCTTCCCCCCGGCCATTGTCTAAGCAGGAAATGCAGCTGGTCAGGGGGTGCACCAGTGCACAAGCATCCCCTACGTGTTTCCACTGTCCAATTTACTTCCCTTGCCATTACCAAGCTACCACATCACATCCTCTTGATGATCCCTACAAGGGACAAAACTTTAAGGTCTTCTCTGAAAGGATTAGGCAAGTAGTTCAAACTACCAGGAGCTTATTGGGTAAGAAGTTGAGACAGGAGGGAGTACACAAATTCAAATGCTTCCCTCACTGTAAGCAGAGGATTTTGAACTTTTCAACTACACAGCCTCTCTAAAGAAAGAACACCATTGTATATTTATAATAAGCAGGAATGTAGCACTCTTTGTGGACAAAAGGAGGTGTTTTGGGTGGCTGTGTGATTAAAGCATTTTTTTAAATGGCAGAAGGAAATATGATTAAACCAGGAGAGTGATTAATGGTTTGCAGTTTCCTCCATGCTATTTTGAAATCGCCATTATGCAGAAACATCTATTATAACTCTTAGCATTAATTCAGCAATCCATGTCTTTTACCATTTCTACCAGTCAAAGGGCTTGTCTACATGAGACATTAACTGCACAGTTGGCTAATTTGCTATGCAGTAGATGTCTGAGCATGTACATGTGTGCCTCCGGTTAGGCTGGAGTAAACTAATTCACTCCTCAGCAGGACAGTTCTTATAAATACTAGTACTAGTAAATACAAGTACTACCCTGCTGCAGAATAGCAAACTCCACAGCAGGGCACATGTAGATGCCAGAAAGCCTGACTGGGGCAAGAGGGAGCTTCAGTGCAGGGGCTGCTTGTTTGCTAGCCCCACACTGGAGCACCTTCATGCCCCAGCCAGCCCCACTACAGCATGCTGAGCCAGGGGGAGCAGCCCTGGGCTGGCAAGCTGACCCCCTGGGTCCTCTGCCAGCTGGGGCTACTCCACCCTAGCTCAACATGCTGCAAATGAATAAACAGCAGAGCTTATTACTTCAGAGTTCAGTGCTCCCTGGCAAATGTTCAGATGGTGTGCCTGGGAGCAATTAACTCCGGAGCAATAAGCTCTGTAGTTTATTCAGGCACCATAACTGCTTGTGTAGACATGCCCAAAGACACTTGAAATATCAACATATAATGAGTACCAGTTTAACCCCATTTACTCTCTGATTGTCACTGGTATCAGAGAGATCACTTAGAACCTGGATGTTAAGTAAAGCAGTTAATTGCACTACTGTACTAGGTTTAGACATAAAAGACAGAGTTAATAATAGGTTTAAAGAAAAGGCCTAGAAAAGGAGTTCTGAAAGCTGAAAAAGGAGTTAGCATTGGTTAAGAATGCCTTGTAAATATTAGCCATAGTTAATATTTGGCTTAGAGATAAGACGAGGAATGGTTTCATTCACTAGAATTGTCCATGTGGTCTATATCCACCCAGTGTGGCAGCTTATGCCACTGATTTTATGCATGGGAGGAAGGAAGGATGACGCAGTGATAAAGGTTTTTGCCTGTAATCTGGGAGACTCAGGGTCAGTTCCCTCCCCTACCTCCAGTCTATGCAACCTTGAGTGCCTTAGGCCATATCCTATTGCACCTAATAAGCACCGAAATGCAGCTGGGTGCCAAAGTGTGTTCCTCTTCCACCCTGCTCAATCCCTGAAAAGCTCTTAATGCAAAAGATGGATGGGTTGTCTTCCTGCTCACAGCTTGCTTTGTTATCATCTGTTCTGATGGATTTTATGTTATGCCAGGGACACCGGTCTGTTATGAAGTGGGCTGCATCCATGAGCTGCTTTTACGTATGCAACCACCCCGCCTCAGGTTTTTCCCCTCTCCTATAAATGATGAATAAACAAAAATAGGGAGCAACAGTTATTAATTCAGGAGGAACTGTGGCTTATTTCCTGCTGCCAAAACATTCCAAGCTGAGCTCCTTCTCTCTTTGAAAGCCCTTTGTGTATTGATTTTGATGCTTTATTGAAGCAAAATGTGGGCCTAAAAGAAAGATTTACCTAAGATGACATTCACTAGCGTACAAGAAGAGGAGCATAAGAGGATGTAAGAGGGGGGGAAAAATCAACGCCCAGTGAAAGAAGCAATTTAGAGCTGATGCTACAATCTATCTCCAGTGATGTAAGTAATTGTGTAGAGATGCTCAGGAAAATATATGAATTTGTTTTCTTAAGAACCTATAATATTACATCTCTTTCTTCACTAAGCAAATATAAACGGCTGTACAACAGAGTCTATTCTTCCTCATCTCTCAGAAGAAATAAGGGCATGGTTCATTTTGTATTCCTTGTTTAGATTTCTATTTTTTTCTTCATCCCTACATCCATAGCTAGCTGGAAGATCACAGCTCAGCTACTTCTATTCAATCCATCTCTTCTCTGCTAAGATTGCTAACAAGGGCACTGATCATTTTGATGTGGATGTTTATCTGCTAGGGGACAAACTTAGACTGACAGCTCATTTACAAAAAGGCAAGTAGATGGCAATGGCAATGGCAATGGCTCTTAAGGAACACCGGCTTGGCCGGGAATCCTGGTAGTAACCTTGAGTACCATTCCCTGTCTCCTGAGCTACTCCACCTTTGTCTTGGTTTGGAGTTTAAACTGGGGGATCTGCCCCCTACTCACTCACAACACGCCCCCCCCCCACACACACACGCACGCACCAAAAATATGAGAAACTTGGCACTTTGAGGACTATTTGCCCTGTATGTTTTCACCCTGGGAATCAGCACAAAGATTCTGTAGTTGTAAACATTTAGAAATATATCAGAGAGGGGCATTAATGAGAAGAGAGTTTGACCTCTATGGGTGCGTCCAGATGAGCGCACACATGCCTGTTGCCCTGCCTCAAACCCCTTTGAGGTAGGGCAACAGGCGTGCGCAGGAACGAAAAAATGTGCCCTGCACTGCAAGTTTGCAGTGCGGGGAGAAAATTAGACCTCTGGATATCCAGGGGTCTAAAAAAGCCACTCTGCAATAGAGCGGAGCAAGGCATGGTTCAACACCGTGCCCAGAGCTAGTCCTCCAAAAGAGATGCTCTGGTTTTGGCCAAAGCATCTCTTTTGTGTTTCTGCTGCCCCCGCCGCTGTCCAAGTCGGGGGGGAGGGGGTTCATGGGTGTCAGGGGGGGTGAAGGGTAGCAGGGGGATGTGGAGGGACATTTGGAGAGTTGGGGGGGATGTCCCTGGGGCTGCGGGGCGGGGGGTGGAAAGTGAGGACCTGCCCAGATCCAAGAGGCTCGCTTGTCCGGCCTTGCACAGGAGCGGGTCACACGGCTCCAGGAGGCATGCACAGGAGCCGCGCTTCCCGGAGCCTTGTGACCCGCTCTGGTGCAAGGACAGACTAGCAAGCCACATAGGGCTGGACCAGGTCCTCACCCCACCCCACAGGCATGGGGCAGAGGTGGGAGCCAGCCCTGGGGCCCGGCCCATGCTGACAGGAGCCGGAGTGGCATGCTGTTCCTGACATGGCCAGGCCCTTCCTATAGCAGCAGGCCCTGGCCCGGCGTATGGTGACTGCAGAGCCGAGCTAGGACCTGCTGGCCCTGGGGCTGCTCATGGCACCTGGAAGAACATGGATTTGGGGGTATTTTAAAAAATGGATTTGGGATGCTGCAGCAGTCCAGCTGGCACAAGGGATAGTGTCCCCAGGTATCAATTGGCTGGGCCCCAGAAGCTCCAGAGAGTGAGTAGCCCTGAGCTGCTTGCCAGGGCAGCTGTTTGTATGGATGGGGCCAGGACAGGGCAGCTTTTTATACTGCTGGGGACAGCACAGATGCTGGCCCTGGGCTCTAGCTCCCCCTGGCTGCAGATCTGGGAAGAGCCAGGCAGGGTTATTTTGCCCAAGTGCCCCAATTTGCTCCACAACAAAGTGCATGTCTGAGCACATGTGCTAAGACAAAAAGCCCCAGCTCAAATTTGCACCACTTCTATTTGAGCTGCTGCAATCACATGTGCTTGCACGTGTGGACGCACCCTATGTCTTTTTTTATGTCACACTGACTACTGTGGTATATAGAATTTGGCAGAATCTGCCTGTTCTACCATAGTGATAAAGTGTCTCCTGAATTCCTTAATCATAGGAAGAGCCTTTACGCACACAAGCAGCCCCACTGAAGGCAGCAGAGTTGTACTTGGGTATAGGATCAAACACTTTATGCTAGGAGCTACAGGGTAAAATATTTCACAGTAATGGTTAGCCTTCAACCCTGCCATGCTCTTCTTTATACTCTCTGAGCTTTCTTCTTTCCTCTCTCTTTCTTCTTTTTTACTCCCAGTTTAGAGAATGTCCCGGGGAAGAGATCTAATGTAATCTGGCTATAGATATGTAGGTAGCAAATATATCTTCTTTTTCTCTCTGGACTTGTTAATTATCCATGAAGTTCTAAGAAATAAATAGATGCTTAGAATTCTTCTGTAGATAATCAAGTCTTTTAAAAAATCCCCCAAAACAGAGCAGCCACTTCTCCACTTTAGGGAAAGAAAAATGCCAGAAAGCTTTAAGAGCATTTTGTTCAGGAAATCACATCTTTTCCCATTTTCCAGCTGACACATTGCATTGCAAGTCTGTCACAGTGCATTACCTTTGTGATGTGATGTAATGCAACATTGCTGATGCAACCCAATCTGATGTGTCTAATGTGATACATCAGGTACAATATTTGAGAAGATTTTTCTGCAAACAACTTTCATAAAAGAGACTTTGTTCTCCCCTTTCCTTCCAAATTAAAAAGCCCGTCCCAAAGAATTGTGTCAACTGGTGCTAATTGCATTTTCATGGATAATTAGCAAAAAGAATTAATTGTGAGCAAAGGTTTGCTTTTTCTGCTACTCATATGTAGAAGTGGAAACAGAGCATAACAGAACTGATACATAACTACCTTCTTCATGATGCACATAGGTTAACTAAACAGAGGTTATTTCCAGGGTCTGATCCTGCTACCATTGATTGCAAAAACCTTGTTCCACTAAACTGGATTGGTACTCAGTGGGAGTATCTACAGGTGCCTTTATGCTGGTTTAAATATACTGTGCAGTAAATGGGAATAGGCTGGCATCTACACGTGCAGGCATTAAAGCACATTAACATTGTGTGTGGAGTAACTTGGGACTAAAGTGTTGTCCACACACACAGTGTTACTGTGCAGCAGAGGTGGACTGACGGGGTGGGGGGCAGGAGGGTGCTGGCTGGGCCCTTCAGAATTCTTATTGCACAACATGACTTTAAGTATTGTTATGAGAAGGACAGGGGGGAGGGGAATATCAAATTTACACTCAAGTCAGTGTAAGTTTCCATATTTATTGCGCAGTATGGGTGTGCACATGTAAACGCACACCCACACTGTGCAATACTTTTGGTTACCGCGCAGTGAATGCACATGTGTAGACACACCCAGTGTTCACATTTTCAATCAGAGCACCCTGTTTCAAAATCTCACACAAGAAGTGATGCAGGTCACCTATATGTCTGGAGAAATATTGAAAAACATAAAGCATCAGTGAATAAGACTCTCAACTAAATCCCTGTACAGCAGAATTGGGGACAGGCTGGCAGTCCATTTGACTAATCTCTGACATTCCCTGCAGTGGAAATAATACAGGTGGAGAATGCAATCAAGAGCAGATAACACTTGCAGGGAAATCCTCAGGATACTCTGATGAAACCAGTTTAGGGCAGGAGGACAAGTCTACAAGGCAGCCGTAGTTCAGTAAATAGATCCCATTGGCAATACCAAGGCTATATATAACTTGGATCATTCTTCTCTTTTATTTCTATGTTTGCTGGGTCAAATTATGCCCATCCTAGAGCTTCACAGGTATTGCTAGAAAGGAAAGAATTTGGCTCACTCCTAATCCTTTTCCTGGATTATAGAACTACCATCTGTTAACACATTCCCTGTTAATCAGAGATACATTTAGGGTAAAGTTACATGTTACACTTAGACCATACTAAATCTGTGGAATGTTAAGTGGTGTTAATATTAAAATGTGTTGTGAGCAGTTGCCTTTAAGGGTTAATACTCTTTTTTTTCCTGCACAGCAGTGACTTACTTGTTACTAGAGGGCTGATGAGCAAGGACATGGCTAAAAGCTAGGATACCTCAGCTCTATCTCTGCTCTGGGAGAGGAAGTGACTGAGAGCAGTGCATCCTGGGAAGCTGGCGGACTGCAAATTGCTTGTTTTATCTCTGTGGAGCCGACTGAAGTCAGCCTAACATAAGTGAGATAGCATGGGCCAGGATTAACCCTCATCTGTTCTTTTGTATGACAAAAATGGTGTCCGTATCTTTATCTTTGTGCACTTTGGTGTTTTTGTCAATTCAGGAGCTCTTGGATATCAGAGACATTACCAGGGATCACTATGTGGAAGTGGCTCTTGTCGATCCCCAACCCTCACCTGAAGTGGTATAAGTCTGAGATGCTCAGGGGCACTTGAGTTAATAAACTTCAACATGTGGACGCTCACATTTTAAGTGCCCTCAGTATGGTCCAAGTGTAACATTGAATTTCACTTTTATACTATGTTGCTCACAATCAGACAGTTTAATCCAAACCAACTGGAGTCAGTGAAAATCCCCGAGTCTGAGTTCTCATTTACCTTCACTTCCCAATTATCTGGGAGAAGACCTGTCTGGAAAAGTTGGCTCATTCCAGTTTAAGTATTGGGCACTGCTAAAAAATGCATTACTACCTGTGCCCAGCTGCTGTTGGATCTCACGTCTTCAAAATTCAACACAGGTATAGGCTTTTGCATATGAACAGTATTAGCATTACTGCCAGGGCCAATGGTCACAATTCCTTTTTGCCTTCAGAGCAGATTTTAAACAACTACTAAAGTGGAAGTGATTTTTCCCAGCCAAAGTTGTTTGCTGAATGAAGTGATCCACATTCTATCCCTTACCTTGAAAGCCAAGCAGTTAACGTTTGAAAGCCTGATTCTGTTTGTTATGTCACTTGATTGGAATTTGAAACTAAGTGTAATATAAACTTCCTACAGACTTTGCTAATAGCAGTACCCAGAGAAAACCATTATCCTTGAACAATACCTCAAATCCCAGAAAGAGTTAACTGATTCTGTGTCCTGATTTTTGAGAAACATGGGCACTTCTACCCAAGACATTTACTACATAGCTGCCTAATTAGCTCTGCAGTAGATGTCTCGCGTCTACATGTGCGGCCCTATTAAGCCACAGTAAACTAATAAACTCTGCAGTAGATTAGTACTTGTAAATAAAAGTGCCAACCTCCTGCAGAGTTCCTTAGTGCATAGCAACGCATGCATAGGCAACTGGTAGGTGGGGCATGGGGGGGGAGGAGCCTAACAGGGCCTTCCCCTGCTGCCACCTCCACTGGTGTTTTCTGTGGGTGCTTGCCAGCCCTGCCCCTGCCGCTGATGCCGCTTCTGGCTTCTTCAGACTCAGGAGGCACTAGTCACCCCCAGACTCAGGAGGCACCAGTTACCCATGAACGCACTTGTAAACCAGCTGGGATACAAAGGTGGTTCAGTGTGGGGGCTGCCTGCCAGCTAGCCCCACACTGAAGCAGCCTCATGCCCCAGCCAGTTCTTCCACAGCACATTGAGCTGGGCAAGAGCAGCCATGGTCTGGTAGGACTCCCAGGACTCCCTGCCAGCCGGAGCTGCTCCAACCCAGCTCAACATGCTGCAGTCCTAGGCACACGCCCAAATGGTGCACTGAGGAGCAATAAACTCCAGTGCTATATGTGACAGTTTACTGTTTTGAATTACTAAGACATGTAGACATGAGCCCTGGGACTTCCATTGATCTCAATAGGTTTTGGATTAAACTCAGTTTTACTAAAAAGTGAACTTTAAGGAGAGGTCTAATGGGAGGAAAGACAAAAGCACGACTGACTGGGTTGAGGAGAGGGCTCTGTTCACAAACACCTACAAGTTACTCTCATTACTCCTTCCTTCCTTCCTCCTTATGGAGCTGTTTTCCCTCTTCATTCCCCTGTTCTCCATTCCTCTGACCAAACAGCACATCAGAGATCCTGGCAATTTCCCTGTACTGCTTGGGTTGCGTATGGAGCACAGCATCATAGGCATGAGGCAGAGTCAAAGTCCCAGTGCACTTCGCACGCTGCTCATACTGATTTTTCAAGTGTAAAATGTAATTCAAATCTCCATAGAAAGCCATTTGCTCCCAAGTCTCAGAATTCCTACACTAAGTTGCAAGTGTGAAATCCAGTTGAAATAAAGACAGGTTTGAAAATCTTGCAACAGCCTTCAGCACACTTCAGCGTTCAGACTCAATGGTCTCTTAAATGGCACCTGAGTAGTTTTGTCTCCGTTCTCCAGAAGTATGGCAGAATGCCTTTTGTCTCTTCCGGTTAGATCTGCAAAGTTGGGCACACCTTGTGTGAGTGAGAACATCAGGAATTTATATATGAACCTTAGTATTTGCATCCAGGTTGGCCAAGCTTATGTACATGCTCAAAACTCTTCTTGCCTAGCTCTGACTGTCTGGCCTAAATATACACAGCATATGTGCAGATTAGTCAATGCAATCCACCTAATCCAGCCTCCCTGTCCAGTTCTTTCCAGAAGCAAAAGACTTCTAACAGCACTGGCTTGTTGTTACCAGATTCTTAGCACTTACTCAGAATATTCTGATCTATGTATATAGATAGAGCTCTATATCCCAGAGGAGTTATTTAGGGGCATCTCGACCTGCGTGAATGCTTGTTTGCAGTCCTGCCCAATGCACCTACACATTTTTCCATGATTCAAAACTGGCATATTATCATGGTTGTCGAACAATTTAGAAGTTCTTATTTACTTATCTCAAGGTATATGAACTTTTTTTCTTTTCTTTTGTGGAGGCTTGTGTTTAAAATGAACAATGACTAAAAAGTAAGCCTGGGGAAAGCCTGAAGAGATGTGAAAGATAGGTTAAGTTCAGAAATGCACTCAAAAAAGGTGAGCATACTTCCAAAGACTCTGAATCTTTTGAACTGGAAAACACTTCTGAGCATAAAGTGAATTTGGTAAGATTTCTGCTTGTGGTACACAATGGAAACAGCTTGAAAAAAATCTTTATCCAAAAGTTTCAGATATTATGGTCCGAAATTGAAAGCATTTTGAAGCAGTGGAGATAGCTTGAGCTCCCTGCTGGAAATCGATAAAACCTTTGATTTCACAGGCTGTCTCACATTTAAGCTTAAAAAACAGTTTATAAAACAACAGTAGAATAAGAGTTTATATTTATTCATTATATTTCATCCCAAGGGTCAGTTTTGCAACTCTCCTGGTTGTATCATAAGTCTTGCAATTTTTGATGTTTCCTGGGGCCCAAATTTAATTAAAAAAAGAAAAGAAAAGTATGTCTCAGTCCCTCACGGTTTGGAAGAAAAGATTGAAAGCATGACACAAGTACATATAGGAGGCTCAGAAAACTAAAGGTAAATTTTAAAAAGTCCCCAGAATTATTATTTTAACAATCTCATTTTTATAACAATCTAATTATTCTGAGGGACTGATTCATAATTTCAGATTGGGATTGGACATGGCCCAAAGTAATTTTTATACTACCTACCTGAGTCACTTTACTCCTAACATTAAAATGCAGTGATCTCTGAATTGGAGCATGTCAGCTTTTTAACGGCATATAGCAGTTTAGAGTAGAAATCGAAGAGGCATGTCCAACTGAAACACGGTCACATATCTCTGCCAGATTGTTCTTACGTCCCTCTCAGGGGTCTGGTATTTACCCAAATCCTACTTCTGCCTGCTGGTAAATAGCCCTTTTCATCTCTTATCTGTGATTCCCTTTCACAGACTTTTCAGTAAGCTTTTATTTTTAAATGCAGATACATATAACCCGGGACCTTGTGAAATCAGTCAGGCTGTCTGATGAGTATGATGTAGCTCAGTTTCTTTCAGTCAAAGGTTGACTTGGCTTTTTATTTGATTGGAAGAAATGTCTGTAGGGCAACCAGCTTGCTGATATTTTAGCACATCTCCAAATGATGTAACAGGTGATGTGCTATACCTACATGAACATACTACACCAGTATGGTGAATGGGGGGGACTCTGTTCAACTCCTGGACTTTCTGTACCAGAAGTTCATTGACACAAGAGCTAATTATCTGCTCCAATATCATCAGGTAACAGCACCACCTTCTGCCAGCAACCCACTAGCTCTTCTCTTTCACAATTGATTAAATTCTTTTTTTCTATTAATACTTTTGTCAAATGCTTCTGGCAGTTTTAATCTAAAAAACTGTAAGTGTAAAGCATCCCAAACTGCCCAGAATAGAATTTGTAACTATTGGTTACAGGTAATTAATTAGGTAATTAATAAAATGCACATTTGTTGGCATTCCAGTCTGCCAAAAAAAAAAACAATTTGCAATTTGAGGTCCTGATTTAGCAAAGCACATAAATAGTTGTTTAAAGTCCACTGAGACTTAAGCATGTGCATAAATGTTTTGCTGAAACAGGGTCTTAAGTGTGAAGATAAGAGCCTAGATACATTCTCCAAAGCACCTAAGCCCTATATTCAAAAGCAATGCAGGCATTTACATTGCCAACTGGTAAAAAGAAAACGACACATTACACAGACCAGAGATTATACATTGTATTGTGGATTTTCTGTGGTCCATACGTTGC
>NW_017728927.1:15746807-15788289 GCF_001723895.1 Crocodylus porosus
CAATGATGACCCCCAAGTCTCTTTCTTCCATAGTGCTAGCCAGCGTAGCACTGTCGAGCCTATAAGGATGCTGCAGGTTTTTCTTCCCAAAGTGGAGAACCTTGCATTTTTCGGTGTTAAATACCATCAAGTTCTCATACACCCGTTTGCTGAGCCTGTCCAGGTCAGCCTGGATCACCCTCCTGTCTTCTGGCGTGGATGCTTTGCCCCAAAGTTTGGTGTCATTGGCAAACTTGGCCAGTCTGCTTCCGACTCCAATGTCCACATCATTGATGAAGATGTTGAACAATTTGTAAGATTATGCAAGACCTAGCCATGCTCCAAATGGCACAACTAAGTATTTGACACCGACTGAGAAGATGGAAAGGGCCCTCTAGCCCTGCATCATCTATGATCTACCACTCAACGCTTTTACGCTAATATAGTTTCCATCAGTTTTGAACACCTACAGATTTCCACCAGACTCCAGAGCAAAGGCTGGAAGCTGCAAGTGAGGGAGGAACAGGGAAAAGCCGTGGTCAAACCCTGTTCACTTGCCCTTTCAGCATCACTGCCACTGTGAGACACAGGATACTGAGCAAGATGGACCTACTGGGCAAGATGGACTACAGTTGTCAGACAGACAACCAGCCCATCAGGCAGAAGTAGAAGGCACAAGTAGAAGTCACTATTTTGGCCTCCCATCACTAGGGGATGAGAGTTAGCAATAGAAAATACCAGCTACTAGTATATATATATATTTATGTATTTATTTGTCTGATGCATATGCTACCCTTCCCAACAAAGGCTCACGGTGGCTTACACTAAGCAAACAGAATAACTTAACTACTTGCTGTCATTGCAACCTCAATAACTTTTGAGACTGTACACAACAATTATGAGCCTCTTGCTTGTATTTCTCAGGCTAGAGAGTTTCTTGCATCGAGCCCCAAAATTCTGACTGAGCTATAATATACTGTTAAGTAAGAAAGCTATCTTGATTTGGAGATTTCATCTGAATGAGACGCCATACCTCCTCAGGAAAGTTATTCCAGTGGCCAATTACCCTCACTTGAAAACTTTTATTGTCATTGTATTTCTAATCGGGATGTTGCTGGTTTCAGTTTCCAGCCGTTCTATTCTCTGCTATTCTGGTTCTATTGTGCTCATCATTGCAGAATGGCAAGACTTCCCAGAAGCCTGTTAAACAATGTAACTGACATCTGTTTCCTGTTTGTTCTCTCCTCCTGTCCTCGGAAAGAGTCATGTGCCCAGTGGATTGTTTCCTTTTTGGTTGCTATGCATTTATTCTACAGAAATGCACCTTGTATGAGAGTGGGAAGGGGATGAGGTTTGTGATCGGCCTTGGTTCCTCTGGAAGTTCATTCCATGCCTGTGGGCTGGCCCCTGAGAGAAATTTCCATTCTATCCCACAATGCACTGCAGCATGAACCATGTCAGCCACTCAGTGTTCTGTCAAGGACTTCTCATTCTCCCACATGCAGAAAGTTAAGTATCTTTCCCATCCTCCCTCCCTCCCTCTGTTTTCACTGCAGGCTCCTGGGAGCTGTAATGAAAGAAATTGGCCAGATCCCCAGCTAGCACAGAACATCAAAACTCCATTGTAGCAAATGGACTTTCAATAGGATTTATGCTCCTAAATCCCTTAGTCATTCTTTTAAAATTCTTCTCCTCCCTTCCCTGATTTTCCATTTGAAAATTCCTCACTTCAGATGTGGCAGTTGACTATCAGAGCAGTGCTTGAAGAAGAGTGAACTCAAGGTGCATCCCTCCTTTTAAATCTGAATCTGTGCTTTAATCACAGGAAATGCCACATTTTCATGAAAAAAGTGCATTGCTGCGTGGGAATCATGCTGAGATGGAATTAGAGCCCATGGGTACAGAAGAAATTATAACCAACTATAACCAAGTCAACTGATGCATAGCTAAACAACAACACATTTAGCCTCAGATCAATAAACTAACATGTTGGGTCACCTGGGGGTCTTTTGTTGGAGGGGTAGAAATCCTTAGAGTTTATTTTTCCTTCTTTTTTCTTTTTGACATTTTGAAAGCGGCTTGGTTATTAGAGTTTTATAAGCACTTAAATGAATCCCAATTCTGTTCAGACCAATGAAGGCACTGGCTGAAACAGCTGGATTTTTTATATGCATGTGTTTTAGTAAATTATAAGGTTTAGCCTTAAGGATTCATTTGAACGTAATCTGCTAAAACGATAAGTAGAGCCAGATGCAGTGGGTTATAAACCACTGGACAGTTGCAGCTAGAACTACAGTAGATGAAACTAACTCTATAGTTGAACGCATCCTTCCACCATAGGCTTATTTCCTCTTGGATTAGCACAGCTTTTCAAACGGAAAGTAAAAAATAGAAAAATAAAATATACGTAACTAAAAAAAATCATATTTTTGAGGCAAGGAAATTAGTTTGGGGTAGTGGTAGGAAATATGCAAAATACAGTACAAGTGTTGGTGACAGTTTTCTATTCTTCTGTTTATGCACATCTATAGAGGAAGTCAATCTGTAGTATAAACCATTTAACTAAATTAAATACTAGTTAGCATCTGGGAACCCGTCAATAATAGTCTTTATGTTTCTGAAGAGCCACAGACTGGTGGCAGTAATAGACACATAAACATTTTAATAGGTAAATAAATTAGTTGTTGCCTTACTGCAGCTACCAAACGTGGTTTAACAAAATAATTAGTAATTAGCTGCCTGACTTTAATGAAGAATATGTTGCGATCATTAAAATTCTCAAGAAAGACATTTATACCATCAGTAATGTTTATTTACTCTCAAATGCATTAACTCAGCACCAGTAGTAAGTTGTCATCTCTGCAATAGTTCAACATAAATCTTTAATAATAAGAGATTTTCACCGCCGTTATAAAATGTTTTTTTCACAGCTGTCATCAGCCTGTAAAATAATTTCCTTTAACCTAAGCTCCTTAAATGGAGTAAAATAGAAATAAAACTGCATTTAAATAACAAAAGACTTCAGATATAAACAGTTAAAAGCCATGAAATTCTTCTACCATGATGTCTCTATAACACAATATCTGAGACAACCCAACTTTTATGAGAATCCATGCTGCGGGCACAAAAAAAGTGAAGAGACTCAAATTAAAGGGCCAGATTTCTAGCCCTGTCTTAAATCAGTCCTCTGCTGTGCTTCCAATTCTGAGCCTGCTGAGAGCTGTCAGTTCAGACTAATTGCTTATTATTAGCACCATTTTCAGATGAGGAACCAACACAGAAGCTCTGCCCTAAAAGATGTGGAGTTCTTGGGACTTAATGCTACAAAACCTTCAAGAAAGATTCCCACTGAAGTCAAACCTGGGACACGAGTGACTTGCCAAGCTGTTAGAAACTGAATCCAGATCCCCTGAGTTCCAGCCTAGTGTGCAAAACAAATGAAAATCCTTACATTCAAGCTGCAACCTGGTACTTTCTTTATGCCACATGCCTGCTGAAATCAGTGGGAGTCTGGAGCAGAGAAGAACTGATTAAAAGTGCAACTGTATTTGGAAAATCGCCAGGTAAAATGGGTCTTGCAGTCTTTTGTGTTTAGTTTGCAATGGCCTCTGGATCAGATTTTCTCTCTTTCCCACTAAAAACCAATTTCTTAACTGCCAGCATTGCAAATTCAACAACCTGAAAGCTGAAGGTCAAGCTGTGTACTTTCTGATTTGTGCATAATCACCAGTAATAACTCCTTTGCAGCAGGGAGGTTAATACAAGACACAGCAGAACTCAGCTTTCTGTCTCGCACCTATGATTTATTCATTATTATTTTTGCTATTGTGTGTTTGTATTGCAGTATCGCCTCAGAGGGTCACAGCAAAGGATCTCTTTGTGCTAGGCACTGTACACGTACAGAGCAAAAAACCCCATCATCTTGCCTTAAAGGGCTTATAATGTAACTATAAGACAAGAGAGAGCAGGTGGATACAGACAAGGAAGCGCAAGGAAACAATGAAACACTATAATGAGTGTAAAGTGCTAACAGACTAATAAATGGCAAAAGCTTATCTGTCACTACGATAAGCAGATGTGGCTTGGAAACAAAAAGGAAGCAGATCTATTTAAGTGATTTTCCTGGTCGTACCATATATTAAGATCTGTAGAAGTCCACTTTTTATGGTTACCATGGAACAGAGCCGGCCTGCATTTTATTCTTCACAAGGATAAGAGAATAGCCACAGCAGTTCAAACCATGTTACTTTGAACTGCTCAAGTCCAAGAACAAGTCCCCAGAATGGAATCCCTGATCGGCTCCTGCGCTGTATCTCCAAAGGCATGTGCTCTTCGCAAATAGGCTGACATCTGGCAAGCACCTGAATGAAATACTACCACCGTTCATATATTTGCGATAATGCTAATTCCCATTTTTTTTTCCAATTGGCAATAAGATTACATCTTCTTTATTGCTCTCTCATTGATTTGTTCCTTGAAAGCAAATGAGAGCATTTCTGGGAAATAAATAAATAACCCAATAAAATAAAGCTGAGAGGCAATCTGCATGTAAATCAGCATTAGTCATTGACATTTGAGACTTGACAATAAGCCATCTCCGTCCCAGCTGTCCCCGCAAAAGCTGATCTCTTTTGTACCACAGAGAACACTGAAAGCAAATGGAACCAAGAATGAATACAGATAAGATACAGCCCCTCTTTGCTTGACGTTTTTTTCTAAAGCCTTCTTTGTTCTTTAAGCACCTGAGAACACTTTCTACCTAATGTCAATGTCGATGTCAGTTTTGCCTTAGTCACTTTTCTTCCAGGTAATGTGGTTTCTTGAGAAGTCTCACTTAAGTTGTTTAGCATATATTTTCTCAGGCGTGTAGTTGAAGTCCAATTGAATGAATACTCCTTAAACTGCAGTTTGTTAATAATGCCATTCTCTGCTCTTTTCTAATGTATTAAAGCACTCTGCTAAGCTGCTCCTGTACTTAAACCAAGTTAAATTATCTTTTTTTTTCAACTGGATTTGAAATAATTTCTTTGAATATTCTAGCTTTGCACAAAAGCCCGGATATGATTTTGCGGGGGGGGGGAAGAATCAGAAAACATTTGAGCTTATGTCATAAATATTACTAGAGATTATGAATGGCTTTGTACAGGACTGCAATGGCTTTATTTGGACAAACCTGTTAGCATAAAAAGCAATTACACTAAAGGCATCATGTTCAGCATGACCTTGGGACTTCCCACCTTAGGATAACTTTTGTGATTTTGAATTATTTTTTTTTCCCTGTTCTGCATCCAAATAAATCCAAGACCTTTTGAAACCTGAGATACAGTCAAGGTTCAGGTCTCTGTGCACAATGAATATTTAATGATTTCCACAAAGTGGAACAGCTCTAACAAGAGACACTGATAAAGACTTACCTCAACATAACCAATAGCTTAGTTGTTAGAGACTAAGGCCTAAGGCCTTGGGTTAACACAGGACTTGAAGCTATGTCTCCCATACCCACTGAGTGCCCTGACCATAGGCCCATTGACCTGGGGTGAGCAGTGCTGTCTCACTAGAAATTTCATTCAGGCTCAGGGAAACCTTGCTTGTCAAAATTGGACCATATGCTCCAATTAAAAGTTTCAGCTTTCTGATAAAAAATGTTTGACTGGAACTTTTCCAACCAGTTCTTTTACAGAGAACAGGTGCAGCTGATAAAGTACCTGGCTGGAGCTGTGCTCATCTGGCTCATAACTTCTTCAGTCACTCAAGAGGGAAAGAGACACCTCTTGATGTGTTCTAGGTCAGTTACCAAAGCAAGGGGAAGAAGGGAAAAAAACACTCATGATGCACATATCCTAAAGTACATCAAATTCTGGTCTCTCTTTTTAAGCTGTCAGGATCATTGCAGCACCCTGCACAGTTCAAGAACAATATATTTCCCCAGTATCCCAGTCAATTCTCAATTACATTACAGAGGACATAGTGAATAGCTCTAATTCCTCTAGTGGTAGTTTATGTAGATGGGATAATGACTGACGGCTAGATTGCTATTCCCTTGTTCACTGTGAATATTATCTTTCAGGAGGCAGACCCATTAGGCCTCATTGTGACTACTGAGTACAAGGAGGCGGCATCATAATTCAGCCCTGGATCATTCCTTCATTGATATCTTTTTGGCCAGGGACACAGTCAAAAAGCCTGAGCCTAAATTGATTCCATCTTTGTAGGTTAGTCTAACCTGGCTAGGCTAAATCAGTTTTGTAACCAGACAGACACCCAAGAAATGCAGGCACATTCCTGCAGTGGCTAGGCTAGAAGCCAGGGGTGCTAGAGCAGCCCTCCCTTCCTTCCACAGCACTGAGTTGAGGGGGGAAGGGGGTCACCAGGCCCTGGCAGGATGCCCTGATTAACCCAGCAGGGAACTGATACCAGTGCTTATCACCCCTAACTCAGTGTTTATCACCCGATTGAGAAAACAACAGAGGGACATTAGCAGCTACCTGTTGATTCTGCTTATTGATTCTACCTGTTGATTCAGCACCTGCCATAGCCAGCATGTGATCTGCTAGCTAATACACAGACACCTCCTCAGCAAGGCAGAGGGGAGGGGGGAATTCCTACTTAGCAAGGAGTAGTGAGGCAGCGGGGGGAGGGAGCAGCCTGCAAGTCTTTGGATCTGCAGCCATGGAGCAGAGGGGAAGGGCCAGCCCTGCTGTGGAGCAGAGAACCCAGCTCAGAAAGCATGCTGGGATGCTGGGGGAGTCTGGTTTATCTTAAACCAGCAAGGGGGCTGGGACAGACCTGGTTTGACCAAAATCAGTTAAGTCTGATACTACATTCAACCACACATACACACAATAATAAAGACACTAAAGGCACTTTTTACACTAAGGACTCTGACTGCTTGGCAAAAAAACTTTTGGAATTCAGGCCTAACCTGTTGCTCTCATCTTTCCCCCCTTTTTCTTTTCTTTAATGAACATGGAATACTCTCTGGATAGAACTCCTGCTTCTCAAATCCTTCATTCAAATAAGGGATGGAACATGTGGAAGATCTCAAAGCACTAAAGATATGCATTAATTCCAGCATAATGATAGAACTTGATTGTTAAACTGAGCCATAAGGTTATGTGAGAAGCAAATTATTGATTTTCTTGTGACAGAGACAAGGAGGTTACAGCTTCAGATGACAGTTTTAAATGTGCAGGGGTTTAGAAGTTGAACCAGTACTAATCAGATTTACATACAGAAGTCAACTCTAGACACATACATGGAAAGAGCCTAACTGACACTCTAACGAGCCCAAATGAGACCATTCTTAACTAGGGGTAAACAGAGTTGTCCTCATTCGCTACTATTATCCATGACTCTTTACAGTCATTTATATTTGGGCATGCAGAGTATGGCTGGGTAGGAAACTCTAGAAAATCTGGCCATAACAAAATATTTACAAAACAACCATAGGACACTGCATACTTGAAAACCTGCAAAGGTAGCACTGACAGCTCGCAGTGGGCCATGCTACACTCTTATTAATATATGCCATTGTGGAGAGGCACAAGTAAATGCTGCATTCTGACACCCTTAAACTCAGCAGTTGGCAGTCACAGGGTCCTTCAGACCTCCCCTTATCATCAGGACAGTGTATTTGTTCCATGTTGGAGTCTTTGACCTTTTCTTAAGAAGCACTCAACTCACTGACTCGCACCTTTCGCTTTACCCTATCATATTTTTCCAAGGCCATGAAATCCCTTTGTGCTAATTATCATGTTTCTAAAGCAAGAAACCAATATGGTGGGAGCATTATCTCATCAGTGAAAATATGGCACATATAAGCTTAAGAGGGACTCTTTTCAGAACTTGTGAAGACAGGGAGTTTGTAATCCTTGACTTCATTCAGCAGCACTCAGAGAGACATCCACACCAACTAGTAAATCCGTGACACTGTAGTATGGAACCCAAAGGGAATCTTCCTGGTGTTAGCAACTGATAAATTGCTGCGTGTTTAATAAATTCCCCATTTGGGCATTTCCTCCTGGAAGGTTTCTAACAGCAGCCATACCTGGCTTACTGTAGCTGTGCAATTAGCTGATAATTACTGTATTAGTGGTCCTCCAGTTAAGTCACTGCTGTAGCTTTTACCACAAGATCACACACAGCAAAATGCTCTTATTAACCTAGTCCCATAATCTGGTGGTTTAGCCCAGATAAAGAAAAGACTTGCAATGATGATAAAGTCCTCATTTGTTCTAAACTTATTGCTAGAAAAAAGACATTGCATTTACCCCTAGATCAAATGTGCCTGTTTTTATCCCAGAATGAAAATATCCTGGACTAACACGTACACATGTTACCTTTCTAATCAAGTTACAGTGAGCAGCTGAATACATTGCTGCTTTTCTGCCATGGACACTATCATGGAATAACTATACAGCTATTTTGCCATATCCCGGGATAAACTGTTACTAACTTGTATCTGCACAATTTTTTTTTTTAGGAGTTAGCCCAGAATGAAATACATAGTCCTCCATATGCTTGTACTTTGTCCCAAGGTAAAGAGTTTTATCTAGGGGGTAAATTTGACATCTGTTTGCAGCCTTTTGGGTGCAAACTAACCTGCAGTTCTTCTTGGCTCTTACCTAAATACATCCTTTGAGCTCACCACAGGGTCTTCTGTAAGTCCTCACCTGGTCCAAGCAGTCATGAAATAAACAGCTTGCTTCACTTTAAATATCACAAGACCACATCCTGTAAGAATATCAGAAAGAGAGACTTCTTTCAAACCCACAGACCTGATTCGTCTTTGCCCTGTGCTTGGTCCACGTTATTTACACAAGTATACAGTGAATATAAAATATTTCTGTTCTGGTTTAGTGCAGTACAATTGAAAACTCAGCCTGACCTCATGTTTCCAGTGACATTGGAGTCTCTTTTATGCTGATAGGTATTCCTGGTAAACTAGCTTTTGGATTTTGCTACAAAAAAACTTGAGGAAAACAAATCTCCTCATCATTAAAGGACTCTCACACTGTTCTTCTGCACCATCACTGTGTTACATTATGCAGGGCTCTAATATAGTTGTCCTTCATTCTGATTTAACTAGTCATCTAATGTTACAGTGACATCAGCACCAATTTCTGCTGCTACAAAGATAAAGAGATAAGAACAAAACATGACTTGTACTGGATAAGAATAAATTATTGCACCTTCCAGAATGCTTCTGGCACTACCTCGATTTAGTTATATGCATGAAACTCTTTTCATCCCTTCTGAAGTACCGCAGGACTTTGTACATGAAATATCAAACGGAGCTCGTTCCAAAGTTGTCAAATAAAAACCGCTCTGAGAACCTGGATATAAGCTGTCTATATGTAAGAGGCTCCTTAGCTTATATCCACAACTTTAACTTTTCCTAATGTTGCTGATGTATGTATAATTTTGCCTTTGGAGAAGCTTTATCTAGATGCTTTCAAGCCCGGTCAATGGCCCTTGTCACTTCAAAGAAGAGCCTTTTAATTGGAGGGGGAATAACAATAATGATTATATTAGGACTGTAAAAACCAAATAAAAAACGCCCCCCGTTCCTTCTGTTTACTTTCCATCCCAAGTGACCCACCTTCTGCAAAATAAATGCCTGGAAAGCTGCCTTCTCCTCTCAGTCGGATGCAGCTAGTAAGAAATCAGCAGAGTAACAAGCACAGGTTAAAGAGGCGACAGCTTTTTCAGCGAAAGGTGAGTCCAAAAAAGAAAAAGGACGTTGAGGAGGGTGAATGCAGCCCTATCAGCAGCTGCCTTGTGCCAAGCCCCAGGAGGGGCTGAGCAGCTGCAAGCAAAGCCAAGTAACGAGCCAGATTTTGATGAAGCGTCTGTTGAAGATTTAAAAAAAAAGAAAAAAAAGCCTTTCAGAACATGTCATCTGGGTTCTGAAGCTGAAGCTGAAAGGAACTACTATTTTTTTCTCCCTTTTTTAATACTAACAGCTGCTCTGGCTAGCAAACACCTGTATTACCTAGGGACTGCTGGTTACTTTGTGTGGCTGCTGCTACCTGAAGTAACGGTGAAAAGTTTGGTAGATTTCCAGTAGGAATTAATTATTTGTTGCTTTAAAAAAGGCAGGGAGGGGAGAGCATCAGCAGCTTGGGTCACAAAGGTCCAAGCCCTTGTCGAGCTCTGCTTGTTTTCTAGATGCCACTTGCTGCTCAGGCACCGCTCAGGGCATTCCAGGGGCAATTTCCAAAGGCAGCGCTGAGACGACATTGCTATAACTTTCCCATTGGCTCCTAAATCCCTTTATAGCTCCCCAACAATGATCCAGAGGAAACCTACTGTGCATAGCTCATGGCCCTTCTTGTGCCAGTTTCTTTTCTGCTTTTTCACTCCTCGGGGGTTAGAGGCTCACCTGCTACTAATAAGAACATGTAACAGATGGACGGGGTAGCTGGAGATGAACACGCTCTGCATATGTAACTCCTCTTGTTGCTCGCTCTCATTTCTGTACCTCTCCATAGTCACACACCTATATCTTATTGGCAACACCGTTATTTGTTCTATGGGAAGATGGTCGCTGAACCAGATGAGGAGACGGTGGAAAGAGGCAGAGGGTCTGAGCATGGAGTTTTGAAAAAGCACAGAAATGCCAGATGGACTTGACAGCATAAAGATCAGCAGTGCTAGGGACCTCGAAGCCTAATGTGCATATGAAACTTGGGCAATGAGAACAAATGACTGTATCTGTTGTGCTTTAAATGCCAGAAAAAAAATAAAATAGACAAAAGTGTAAGATGCTACTTTATGTGGCTCTATGTTCATTTCTTGGAGAAAATTTACAAGCAAAATGCTGCACCAAATTTTTTTTGTAGCATATGAGAAAATAGTGGTCTCTCTTTAAAGATTTTATCAGCCTTCTAGTGGTGCTCAGTGTATTCTGTGATTTAGAAGTCATTGGAACCAACCTGAGCACCAATACCTATGTAGATACATTTTGTTTTTTCAGGTATATTAAGCAAGCATGGCTTGATGAGACTTTATGGTGCTTGCATGGTTTCTTTATACATTTGCATTTTCTATTTTCATTGTATTGCTTTATCTCATCCATATTTAAGCATCACAGAATTTGCTATCCTGGGGCCATCCAAGTGTTGTGGGCCAATGCATTTCGACATTCTTCATGGGATTGTGTAAAATTCACAAAATGAGACAAGCTATTTCCCTGTGCCCAGGCCAGGCAATGAGAAAAACTGAGGCAAAAGTAGCAGGAATCCTCTCTCTAAGTCATGGACCAGAATCAGCACTACACACAGCTGATAGTCTCACCAATTCACAGAAGTTTAGGGCTGGAAGGGACTGAGTTAGTGCTGGAAGAGACTCCACAACCCTTGTGTCTCTCCTTCCACAGAAAGAAGGACAGAAGAACCTATGCAACAACAAATCTGCCAGTCCTGCCTCTTCTTCCTTGCCTTTGCCCCATGGTAACCAGTGAAAAGCTCTCCAAACGCTCTTCAAATTAAAACATATAGTTTGTTCTGGTGCTGCACAGGCATAAAAAAACATCAAAAACTTGCATTTTCTAATTTAGGTGTTTAATATTAGGTATCTGAGAGCATATTTAGGCCTCAAAGGGCATGTCTACACATGCATTTAAGCATGCCTAAATTTAATGTGCATTACTTTAATGTACATCAAGGCGATTTAGGCTCATGTCTACACATGCATGTGATAAAGCACAATAACGCCGAGTGCACAGACTGACATGGGACTAAAGTTAGTCCCAAGTCAGTCCATACACAGTGTTAATGAACCTTAATGCTTTTACATGTGCATTCATGTGCTTTAGCTATTTGTGCCTAAATTTGCTGTTTTTAAGACACATTAAAAGCGCATACATGTAGACATGCACCCTTAATGTGCCTTAAATTGGGCTAAAATGCCTTGAATCGGCATCTACATGTGTAGATGTGCCCAAAATAAATGCCCTGAAGTTATCTGGAGACGAGATGTTCTTGATCTGAAAATTGAATCAGTGAATTACATGCCTGAATAAGGATTTAAAATTTGCAACCTCAAACGCCTGAAAGGAATGGAAATTACATATCTAAGTACCTTTAAGGAGCTAGTCATGGATGGTTAACATTAGATACCCGCCTTTTAAAGTATTGGCCTGACTCTTCCTTAGAGCTTATGCTTGGTCCACTTTTTTTGGGTTATGACTTCTCAGTAGAACAGTGAAAATTAGTTCAAAGACAGACTGCGGCTGAAAAGTGAAACTCCAAGCAGAGTAAAGCATGTCTATGGCTAGAGATCATTCCTGGAAGGCTTGCTCTAAATCCTTTTTTATCACACATCTTGTATTTGTGCAGATGTGGTAAGTTTTGGTAACAAGCTGTGTATAATACTGCATTCTTGCTCTCCAACACGTACTAGATAGAATGACAATAGCAGAAAAATCACTGATCAATTAGCAATTTGCAAAAATTCCCACGTGCTGATGGAGGCTAATTCCAAAGATTTCTTCTTTCAGGTTTGCAGAGCTTCTATAGGAGGCTTTGATTTAGACAATCTGCTTTTTACTGCCGACTGATGACATATCTCCAGGAAGTGAAGAAAATGATGTTTTCAGATCACATGTTTGCACAAGAATAGCATGGGTTGGTTAGATCAGCTGTAAGCAACTGTACAGAAATAGTTACTGGGTTTGTGTTGGGCTCAGGAAGGTTAGTTTACATTATTCACATTTTAACGGGATATAATAAAGTAGGGCGTTTGTAGAAGCAAGTTACAACAGGATTTCAACAGACACATGGAGGTTTTGTGATGGATTTAAAACATTTCAGTGTCCTCTGCTGGAAAACTGGAAAAGTATAAGTTTTAATATGTTTTTAATGAGAGACACCTGATGCAATTAATGTATGGGTTCTGGTTATGACCTTACACAGAGAATAAAATCAGCCAGTGGGAATATTTCAGCAACAGAAAAGCTAGAGTTTACTTCTATTTTAGTGCAGCATAAATAATTGCTGCTAATGCCTGACAGACATGAACTACCAGTATAGCATCTAGCACCAGACCAGAGATTGGAATAGATTTTTTTAAAACAGAGTCCAGCCTTGAGATTAAAGTGATAAGGGGATATGATTCTTCCATCCCCAGTGGCATCTCAGGAGCTTCATTGACATGTGCCTTAGTGATTTATGGTTGGCTGCCTTAATAAGTGCTCCAAGCACTAAGGGAAAGTGCCCAGGCAGCAAGACAGATCACGCAAAAATGCATGCTAATTTGGCCTTGTGAGCAGCATTCATAGTTCCAAGAGTGTTCGTGTTCAATCTGAACTCCACTACAAACTTTATAGCAAGGTCACTGTTTGCTTTCAGTGAGGACTGCAGGGCCAAATACTTTCAAAATGTACCATTGCAACGCACTCATTTTAAACACAGAAATTTCAGCAAAGCAGCACGTAAGCCTTATTATCTTTCATATGTTCATAAGCATGTGGATGCAATGGTTATAAGCACTTACAAAATAAATATCAGAAGTGCTTTGGTACAAAATGAAGTATGGTCATTGGTTGATACTCTACCGCCTTGCCCTTTTGCATTGTCATTTACTCCTGAGCAAGTAGAACTAAAATGCTAGCACCCATTTCAGACGATGGAGAATTTTGATTTGAAAGCATTTTGATCTAATCTTGCACAGATGTGACTACCCGGGGGAAAATCAGGCCTATAACCTACACAGATACCCATAGCATGGCTGCTATCTTGCCATGGCATTAGCAGCTGGAAACAACAGACACCCAAATGAGCTAAACTCAATTCAAACCTTCTCCACCATATTGTGATATTCATCCCACTCCAATTGTGCCTGACTTCCAAAGACAAAGAATTCGAGATATGGAAGCGCTCAACCAGGAATTTCTGATCGTCTGGGACTAATTCAGTTCCTTTGACCATACAGAAAATACATCTCAACACGGAGGCATATCAGGAAGAGGGGAAAAAACATGTATCGAGCTACTCAGAGCTTTCAGGGTCAGCCCTCTTGAACATGGATGTACTTTCTATTCCATGCATCCAGTGGACTAGAGGTTGACAAGGGGAGCAATGAGGACAGAAGAGGGCAAAACAGCCAAGCTACCACTCTCTATGGCCATACAGATTTCCATGAATAAAACTGCAGAATTTGGAGCAGCACTTTCTTATGGCTCCTACTGCAAATGGGTCTGGAGAAGAAGAGCACATTCAATGTCAGTATGACTGGTAACAGAATTGTGTTATCTGGGAGGAGTGCCTCAGAGCAGTTGCAAGAGCAAAACCACCCCCTGGAAGCTAGAAGATCAATAGAGATGGCCTTCCTTATACTTCAGGCTTCACAGCGAATGTCAATAAAATGCATTCATCAATGGGGAAGCTATTGTTCTGGGCTATTCCTGCCTTCTGCAATCCTATATCCTCAAGTGATTAAAGAAAAAGGCTTTGGGATCTAATATATTTCTTGCAAATCTAATGGCACAGGTGTTTGTGCTTGTTCTTGATGTTACACCGATTACAGCAGAAACTTTTCAGAGCACACAGCTCTATGATTTCTTTCAAAAATCGAAATGCTTCTTAGAGCGAATCATTTTTTCTTTCCAGCACCGTCTGCCTTATCTTAGTTCTGCCCCCCATTGATAAGTTAAACCGTATCTTAGATGTTACATCCTGTTGGAGTTATCTGTGATTTCATGCATGTAGCGAGACCAGTTTGTATTGCTACCCCTATCTTTTTAGGTTGTTACGCTACAGTTACTATAGGCACTTACTGCTAAATAACAGGAAAACAGAGCGGTCTGTTTGTTTGATTTTAGCCCATGATCTACTTGAATATGTTGTATTACTAATGCACGTTATCTCAAAATGACCAGAAACAGCACCATTGTCAGCTAGCAAGTACTTGCCTAAATGAAAGCACATTTAAATCAATGTAAATGATCCCTTTGTCTTTCAAAGGTTGTGAATTGCGTTCAAAGGGAATTAGGCTCAATGAAGGTAAGGAGATGAAACAGCGTTATTTTTTTATCAGATCTTACTGAATAGGCCACGTCTGATTATAAGCTTTTATTATCCTTCACCAGCTTACTTTCCATGCTCCTTAATTCATGATCCTTACCTGCTAAACTAACCTTTTTTTTTATAGGTCAGTCTGTCAACGAGTGTGAATTGGCAGAGATCCCGGGCTCAATGTACCCGTATTGATTCATACAAGTGGAGATTCATGCCAGCTGCTATCTGCACATCAGAGGCTCCCAGGTCAAGACCTAGGCCCGTAGAGTTTCCTAACGCATTTCCCTGGGGCTGAGGTATAAATGTTTTGTTACTGCCTGCACCTGTACTGTCACACCCCAGGTACCTAGAATCAGTGGCGATGTGTAGGGGGTGCACATGCACCCCCTGAGAGTACCAGTGCACCCCCTGACTGGCTGTGCTCGCCGCTTAGGCAATGGGCAGGAGGGCAGGTGGAAGCGCCCGCGTTCCCCCTTCACGTGCCGGCCGATCACTGCGATTGCTGCGATCAGCCGGCGCTTGCTTCCAGAAGCGGCTGCAGCCCCTCCTGGAAGCGGCTGAAGCGATCGGTTATTGTGGGTTCACCTAGGCCTCCCCTGTACATAGGATCGGCTGTGGGGGGATTCCCCCCCCTCCAGCTGGTGGGACTGGTCACGGGGGGGGCACGTGCCCCACCCTGACTAAAGTGACACCAGTCAACCATGCCTAAAATTCTGGATTTGTAAAAAGCCATTCCTAATCCAAGCTCATCCTGAGCTTAGTTGGGCCTTGAACAGAGTAGGCAAGCATCAGCAGTCAATAGTGATGTGGCCTGCATCACATTTAGGCATCTCTGGATCACCTCAGCCTGGTGACTTACTAGCAACTGTGGCAGCCTTGAACAGGAATTCAGGCTAAAACCCATACCTATGGATCCATAGCAAAACACACCATTGATAGGGCTGATCCTATCTTAGGCAGGAGTTTAAATTAAAAGTCTCCTCAGGTCCCTCTCAGCCCTATTTTTCTATTATTCTATGATCCACTCTGCCACTCGTCTGCAATCAGATCCTCTAGAAAAAGGAGCCCTTGATAATCTGTATAAAATAATACATGAAAATATAAAAACATTGTGGTAATGTTAGGTGATGTTGTCGCCAGGGAATGCATCCCCATGAGGGGGAACGTGCATTTCTCTGGGGACAACTAACAGCGGCACATATTTGTGTCGCTGCTAGTTATTTTGGGGCACAGGCCTGCATATGTACTCTGGCGCACAGCAAATTACCCCAGATGGGGTAGGGGAGGTTGGAGTAGTGGCAACCTGGGCATGAGGAAGCTGGCTGACAGATAGCACATGGCTCTGCCCAGCCAGGCTCCAGTTTCAGGCAGTGCACGCTGCAGCCATGTGCGCCGTGCCACTTTTTATGGTGTGTGTGTTGCTTTTTTTTTTTTTTTGGAGGATCTTCCAGTAACAAATAATACCACCATGCTGGTAATTAGCAGTGCACTGAACATGTGCAAATGTGGCATGTGTGGTTTGCAGTGCTGCAGATGTGTTTGCAGCACAGAAAACTGCTTGTGTCTGCTTGTGGAGATGCACCCACGATGACCCAGGAAAAATGCAATGTGAGAGGCAAATGTATGGGCCATATCTTTTATTGCACCAACTGTATAGTTAGGAGCAATATAGACATGCTTATGTGTGCCAAATACCTTTCCTAAGGTTTCTGAGGAAAAAGCAGAAACAGCTAACCCAAAAATAACATTCTTAAAGTTTGCATTGTCTTACCAGCTGCTGCTAAGAGTCACCTAGCCTTGAACTATCTGTGCCCAAGAGACTGAGCAAAAGAGGGGGTTAGGATATTCTCAAAATTCCTGACACTGAAAGTAGTAATTTTCACAATGGTATAGTCAAGTCAGCTAACAAGTAATTCTGACATTGCAGCATTACTTCAGAAGATACTTAATACGTGCATTGACTGTGGATCACATATCTACATTTACCCAAATTCTAATTTTGCCATTACTGGGATGTTGTAGTTGGAGATGCCATATACTCTGCTTGGAATATTTACACTCTGATTTTTCCTTTATGAAGTTACACAGTGGCATTGCTGGTACTTTATGGGGGGACTTAATTCTTACTAGACTCCAGCTGCTTTACATAGCCACAGTGGGTATGAAAGGGCCTTTATTGTAAATAGTAAGTCTACCAGTCCCAGTAGCCCCTCCAGTCATGCACATACGCATTTGCTTGCTTGGTGGGGAAGGAGAGGTGCTGCCAGAAGAAAATAAATATTTGCTTAACATGATGACTAGGGATCCATCCAGAAAATAATGATTTAGGCACTGGTAGGCTTCCAAATGGCTTTAAAATTGTAAAAATATCAATACAACATGATGTTCAATTGATACCTATATAAGAAGTGGCATTTCATTTTAATCATAGATTTTGGATTTTTTAATCAGAGGAATTTGTGATTTTTAGACAGAGAAAACTACGATCTCTGTTGATATTTGAGAACCCGTCTTGGAAAGTTTGAAAGATTGCTCTTCTGTGCAACATGAAATGGTGAAGACTGGGGTGTCCGTATGCCTGTCAGCTTCTTCTCCTCTTGAGAGAGACCCAGTCAAACTTTTGTGACCTGCTAGAGACCAAATATGTTGCACTAACATCCAGTGAGAAACTGAAGGAAATCCAAGACAATTATTTTATTGGCGTGATTTTGAGGTAGGGCTTCCTTTCACGTGGTTGCATTGTGAACTCCTTACTCGTGGACATGAACAGTTGTACACAGAAATATTCCCATTAGAGTCTGTGGGATGGCTTGATGAGGATCTATTCACTAATACGATTACAAAGCCTGCAATCCACCCCACAAGTTCTATTGACTAATAGCAAGGATATGTCATTTTCTAATACGTAAATATATGGGAAATGTAAAAAAAACACCCACTTCATTTTAGCTAATGGTAGTATCATTTGTGAGTGAGCTAGAAGCTTGCATTAAAAGCTTTGATTGACAAGCAGCTGATCATTTGCACTCTATTACTACAAGAGAGTATATTGGTTAATATATCGAGCATGATCTGAGGTGGTGCCTATTTGGCTAGGTGCTAGAAATGATAGTAATGCCATTCTGACAGGCTGTGACTATAAGTATTTAACTGAAATGTTAGGCTGAGCCTCAGTGCTGGAACTGACAGTAATGATATTCCTATAGATCATGACATTAGAAGACGGGAACCGGTTAGCTGAAGCTCTCTGCATTCACAGATATTTAACCTTACAAGCCTAAAATCTTACAAGTTCACATATGGCGAAAGAGAAATGAACAGGAGGAACAGTCTGGAGCTTATCAAATCCTGTTCATTTTTGAGGACTGTTACCATTGTCAGCAAATACGACAGTAACCCCCATTCAGAGGTATGTGCTATAGGAAATGCAGATGTAAATGTTTCTTAAGATGAAGCACTTTTCAGCCTTTACTAGGAAGTACTTTTTACACTGTTTTTTTCTCAACCACTGGAAAACACTTGATGGAACAGTCATTCTATGTGGCCTGGGACATTTCATTTATCTCCTGGGCTTCAGTTACTCTCTGATAAAATGGGGATAATACATTTTTTTCCTCTCCCAACTATTTAGATCATAATTTGTTCGTGGCAAAGAGTATATTTTACTTTTGTACAGCAAATAGAACAACTCTGCAGTCTTGGCTGGGGCATCTAGATGTTGCTGCAACAACAGCCACAAAATATCTAAATCTATGATCAAAATAAGAAAAAATCTGACAATTCCCAAGAGTTCTAGCCATGTGCAATAAAGAGGCACAAGACCATCACAGAATAGAACAATAAATTAAGCCTATCAAAGTAATTGGAAATGCAAAGCATTCAAATGTGATGTGCAAACCTATATTCTTTGGGTCCAAGAGATTAGTGGAACAGATTAGTAAATACATGCAACTCCACTGCCATGACCACAGTATCTCATCTGCTGGGAAAATGCAGAGCCATCTGGAGTAACAAGCTGGATAGTATAAAGATCCTGAGGCCTATGCCAGGTTTCTATAAAGCCCAATGAAAAGGATTCAAAGGAGTATGAACCATTTCAAAATAAAACATTATATTAAGGAATGAATAGGCATTAAGTCACATTTCACATCAGTGGTAGAGACACGCCTACTGAGTGTGTCTACACATGCAATTAATGTGGATCAATAAACTGTGGAGCTTATTGCTCCAGAGTTTTTTGCATTGTTTGAACATGTATCCTTGAGTAAAAAAGTCCACAGCAAATTGCTCCAGAGTTTATTCACACACACCACACGGAGCCCAGTCAGGCTGGCTGGCGCTCCAGGGAGTCGGCCTGCCAGCCCAGGGCTGCTCCAACTGGGCTCCATGTGCTGCGAAGAGGCTGGCTAGGATGCAGGGTGCCTCAATGCAGGGGCTGTTGCCTACCAGCTAGCCCTGCACTGAGGCACCCTTTGCCCCAGCCAGCTGGGTAGCATCTGCTCATGATAAAACTCTTCAGCAAGGTACTACATGTATTTACAAGTAGTACCCTCCTGTGGAGTTTATAGTTTCATGCACCCTAATAGGGGTGCATGTGTAGATGCCAAGACATTTACTGCAGGCAAGGTTCTTTGGGTAGCTGGGATATCTTTTATTAAACCAACTAAAAAGTTAGATAAAAAGTTCTTTGCAAACTTTTGGGCACAAGGTCAACTGTGCAGTAAATGGCTCACAGACCCACTGAGTCTGTGATTTCTGAGATTTGAAATTTAGTCTGGATCAAATTTGACTGAGAAGTTGATTTACTTTTCTTTTTTCCTCCTGACAATGACCTCTGCAGTACAAACAATCGTAACTACTGAGCTTGATCCTGAACTCCAGCTTCACTGTCAGTGACAGTTCACATGAAAATAAAAGGTGGCGTTTTCAGGAGCTTTTATAGGAATATACCACTCAATTGCCTTTTGATTTTCAGGGGAATTTAGCTGCTTTGTCTTATTTGGAGAAATTCATTAACATAACTATGCTGGAAGAAGTCTCTGCTGATTGAACCTTCCATTTAGACATAACATTTCTTTTATTCTGGAAATCATACTAAATGCTGTGGGCGCACTATATATGTCAGGATATAGTCACACAAGGAAGATATTGCAGAACAGCTATTGTGGAACAACTCGTTTTGTAATAGCCATTCCAGTCTATTTCCCTTTCTAGAGAAACCCTAACTCCCTTAGGGAATATTCCAACCAAACTGCATGAAAGCATGCACTGAATGAACCCTAACCACTAAGTAAAGACTTCCAGATCTGACCAATTATTATTGTAATATTTGGCAGGAGATGGCTGCTCAAAACTTCACTGCATAAAATCAAGGGCAGAGTTTTTCTAATCCAAGTGACTTCATTGGAAGCTACTGCTGCCTGGGGCTTCTGCACACAAAGCCACTTATTTGAGTGTCTCTGTATGGATTTACTTACATGCTCAACTCTTGGAAACCAGGTTTGAAAAATATCACCCTACTCTTTTTGAAGTACATTTCATTGGTATATAAGTGACCATAGAAAAATATGATCAATTGGGTAGCTAGGATAAGATTTAGAATAACAGCATTGTTATAGACCAGGGCTGAGATGCAATTCAAGTGATGCATGGAGATTTACATGGCAGCTATTTCATCTACTCTACGTCAGGCTTGTGATAGTTCCCCAAGACATGACAGTACATTACAAGTTTTCTATATAAAACACTCTATACCTGCCAAATATTCATGCTTTCTAAGCATGTGCTAATTGAGGAGAGCAAAGGCCGCAATATAGGAAGCCAGTCAGAACACAAACAGTAAGAAACCCCTAAGATAATGCTGCCTGTGCTGTCTAATCTTTGACAGCCCAGCCTGAGTGACCTGCCACCCATTTACCGCAGGATTGCCTGGCATGATTCCAGAGTGGGCTCAAACTCTGGTCATAGTAAGATGTTATCATCTCTTGTGCACTGCACACCTTTGCCTTATCAGTGCTATTCTCTAATTTGACAGGACTCAGCACTACTCAGGGTCTGACTCTATAGCCTTTCCTAATAAGTACAGTAGCATAACTAAGGGGATGAGCAGGACACCAGCCTTGGGTGCCGACTTAGGGGAATGCAAAAATGGCATCTACCATTGGGTGCTTATACATGTGCTCTGGGAGTTGGGGGTAGGGAGGGCTTTAAATAGAGCTGCTCCAAGAGCCACTCTAATGAAAGCACTTGGTGCATCTTGTGTATCAGTGTCGCTGTGCTTCAAAATGGTATCAGGGGCACTTTATTTAAAGCTTATCAAATGAGCTTTAGATAAAGTGCCCCCACCACCATTTTGAAGCATGGGGATGCTGATACATAACATGCAGGAGGCTGCTGAAGTGTGGTAATTGCCATGCTCCATTAATCGAGTCTGCTCTGACACACTACAATTACAGTGCATCGGAGCAGCCTTCCTGCTCGTGTATAGGCACCCATTGTCACTGGTTCAACTGCCGCCACCACCACTGGCCTAGCTACTACTGCTGCCCCAAGTGAACTGGAAAGGAAGTTGCATGCACTCTGGAAGGAATTCACATGGTTACCAACTAAATCCCATGGTAAATGCCAGAATGAATGAACAACAGACAGGGGGGTCTGGTTGGAGCTCCTTCCCCAGAAAAAACTGACATTGAAGACACTGTGACTGGACCTGGAGTCTGTATTGAAAACAAGTCAATGGTAATAACTGGGAGGTCTGCAGACCTAGAAGGAAAACATGTAGCATGCTGTAAACAGCAACAGAGGAAAGATTTACAAGTCCCTAAACTGCAAGAAAAAACCAATGCTTCCAAAGCAGTTTCCTGTGGCCAGAATCAAAATAAAATGCTAGATTCTCTGCCGGTGTAAATCCTCACAGTTCTTCTCAAATCAATGCTGACCCATTGCAACCAATAGACTAGTGCCAATTTACATCAGCTGAAGAGCTGGCTCATGGTCTGTGGCATAGAACAGAAGCCTAAAGAGCCATGGGCGAATGGCAGTAAAACCAGGTTGGGGACACTATTTAGAAAGGTTCAAACCATGCCAACAGGAATAACAACAGAGGTTGTATACTTTAACAGGTAAAAGGGCTGGCATGAGTCACACAAAGGAAAAAGGGAAGCAAACTCATGTGGCAGTAAATGACAATGCATGGGGGTGTCTTGTATCAGGAAGATACTTCTTTCTTTTTTAACACTTTGGAGTTGCACAGGGAAATAATAAGTTTCCTTCCAGAAGCATTGGTACAACTTGTTTGAAACTTGTGCACATTACAGAAGAGTCAGTGGCCATGTCCAGATGAGTGTGGCCGTGTCTTTCCCCAGAGACAAGTAGCAGTGGCACACCTAGTGCACACCTTGTGCCACTACTATTTGTCCCAAGGACATACTTGTGTCACTTGCACTCTGGCATATGGCAGGTTACCCTGGGTGGGGTAGGGGAGCCTGGGGCCAGCAACTGTGCTGGTCCCAGCAGCCTTACCTGGGGTCCTGGAGGCTTCATTTGAACATGGCCAATCAGAGTAGAACATGCCCCATTCATAGAATCAACGAGTCAGATGGGACCTAGACAGATCATTGAGTCCGACCCCCTGCCATGGGCAGGAAGGAGCACTGGGGTTGGCAGGGTCATAAGACCCCAGCCAGGCGCCTATCCAGTCTCCTCTTGAAGACCTCCAGGGAAGGTGAGAGCACCACCCCTCTGGGAAGCCTATTCCAGGCTCTGGCGACCCTTACAGTGAAGTAGTTCTTCCTAATATCCAACCTAAACCTATCCTCCCTCAGCTTGTGGCCATTGTTCCAAGGGGGGCCCTGGGGAACAGACTTTCCCCGAGTCCCTGCTGCTGGCCCCTGATAAGGTTGTAGGCAGCCACAAGATCCCCCGTCAGTCTCCTCTTGTGGAGACTGAAGAGATTCAGGTCCCTCAGCCTCTCCTCGTAGGGCTGGCCACGGAGGCCCCCAACCATACGAGTGGCCTCTTCTGGACACTCTCCAGGTTCTCCACGTCCTTCTTGAAGTGCGATGCCCAGAACTGGACACAGTACTCCAGCTGTGGCCTGACCAGCACCGCATAGAAGGGGAACAAGACCTCTCTGGACCTGTTAGTGATGCCCCTGTTGATACAGGACAGGGTGCGGGTGGCTCTGCCTATTGCTTCATCACATTGGCGACTCATATTCATCCTGGAGTCAATCCCGACTCCAAGATCCCTCTCTGCCTCTGTGCTGCCGAGAGGGGCAGCCCCTAACCTGTAACCGTAATGCTGGTTCCCTCTCCCCAGGTGCAGCACTCTGCACTTGTCCTTGTTGAACCGCATCCTGTTCAGATCTGCTCACTTCTCTAACCTATCCAGGTCTGCCTGGATGTGGTCCCTGCCTGCCAGTGTGTTCACTTTACCTCACAGCTTGGTGTCATCAGCAAACTTGAACAGGGTGCTCTCCAAACCCTCGTCCAGGCCACTACTGAAGATGTTGAACAGCACCAGCCCAAGGACCGAGCCCTGGGGGACTCCACGGCCCACACCCTTCCAGGTCGACCCCATCCACCACCACCCTCTGGGTGCGCCCCTGGAGCCAGTTTGCCACCCATGTGACCGTGCATTCGTCAATGCCGCAGTCCCTCAGCTCGCCCACCAGAATTGGGTGGGACACTGTGTCGAAGGCCTTCTGGAAGTCCAAGAAGTTGAGATCGACGTCCTCCTTCACATCTAAGCTTTTTGTTACCTAGTCATAGAAGAGACCAGGTTAGTCAGGCAGGATCGGCCTGGCACAAACCTCTGTTGGTTACCCTTCAACATCACTTCCCCTGCAGGGCTCTCACAAATGTGGCCCTTGATAATTTTTTCAAAGACCTTCCCCAGGATAGAAGTGAGGCTGACTGGCCTGTAGTTGCCAGGCTCTTCCTTCCTCCCCTTCTTGAAAATAGGGACCACATTGGCCCTTTTCCAGTCCTCAGGGACTTGGCCCGACCACCAGGAGTCCTCAAACAGCCGTGACAATGGCTCCGCAATGACACCAGCCAATTGCCTTAGCACCCACAGATGAAGGTCATCCAGGCCCACCAACTTGGATACATCTAAGCCCTCCAAGTAATCCTTAACTAGGTCTGAACTAACAGTCGGGGGACTTGCATCCTTCCCGGGTCTCTCTACGCTATCACCTGAGAGCACCCCCTTGTCAGCAGACAGGAACACGGAGGCAAAGAACTTGTTAAAGAGTTCTTCCTGCTCTCACGCGTCCATCACCAACTGCCCTGCCCTGCCCTGCCCTGTCCCATAAGGGTCCAATGTTACCCCGAGCCTTCTTCTTGCTGCCTATATACTTGAAGAAGGACTTTTTGTTATCCTTAATCGCAGAAGCTAATCTAAGCTCCAGTGCTGCTTTAGCCTCCCTTACCAAAACCCTACAAGCTCTGGTCAGGGAGGTGTACTCCTCCTTTGTCTCTGCCCCCTGCTTCCACCACCAGTACACTTTTTTCTTTGCCCTCAGGCCAGCCTGGATACCAGCGCTTAGCCATGACGGTTTCTTGGACCCTTTTCCGACTTCCTGCGCAGTGGAATTGCATCCTGCTGAGCCTGAAGGATAGCCTCCTTGAAGAAGGACCACCTTTCCTGGACCCCCATACTAGCTACACCCTGGGCTCCGAGTGCCTCTCTGATTACTGCCCTGAACACATCGAAATTGGCTTTCCTAAAGTCAAGCATTTGCGTTGTGCTAGTTACCCTCCCCACCTTTCTCTGAATAGCAAACTGGATCATTTCATGATCACTGCCCCCTAGCCTCCCTTGTACTAGCACATCCCCCACCAGGTCATCCCCAGAGGCTAACACCAGATCCATTATGGCCTTTTCCCTAGTGGGGACGAGTACCTCCTGCACGAGGTATAGGTCCTGTACGCACATCAGGAACCTTAGTGAGTGGCTAGACTGAACTCCTTAAGTTGTTCTCAGTGCATTTATGAGTGGATTTGATGAAAAGGATCACACACATAGATATGTTCAAGCATTTGCATTATTTTGCTCACGTATTTGACCTACACAGAAGACTCAGAGGCCTTGCATGACACCACTATTCCTTCTGCATTTCCAATGTCTAAGCTGGGGCAATCAATGTCATTTATTCAAAAGACAAAGACTGCTCGGTCTTTGCAGGCTATCTGCACCTCCTAAAGCAGGAAGAAGAGTGCAAGCATGAGATAGCTCTTTCATTATGAACAGGTCATTGTGTGGTTGTCAAAGAACCACATAACTGATTAAAACTAAATTGACAGAACAGCTTTGAAGTGGTAAATCCATCTCTCTCAAAACTGAAAAGTCATCAGAATGTGGTGATTTCAACCACATTTTGAAAGAAAAAAGTAGAAAGAAATCATTTCAACTTCCTTAATTTCCCTGATAAAATGTTTAATTGTAACACGCTAAATGTTTGTTTTGCTTTGATTTTGAGATTATTAAAATAGCAATGCTAATATTATATATATGTATGTAATGCTCCCCTTTTAATAGTTAATGTGATAATACAATGTTTTTGACATTCCCAGAATCAAATGCTTCAATGTTTCAGAATCAAAGCATTTCTGAATTTTCATTTGCCAGGAAATTTCAAACTGCTGGCTTTATGTTATGATTCTGAATGAACATAAAGAGACAATCCAAAGCCAGATGAAGTCAAGGAGAGCCTTTACTTTGACATCAATGGACATTGAATTGTATCGTTAGAGCGATATTCAAGGCAAGCTCTGAGGAGAAACAGGCCAAATTCATCACTAATAGAACTCATCGGACCTCAGCAGAGTTAATTGCACCAGAAAAGTATTTGGCTAACTTGGTATGGCAAAGTCTTGTAAGCTGACGTTTGCCAACAGTCATTGAGTAATTGAGTTAGCTTTTTCCTACGGTAACTAACCATTTTGGCAAACTGGTATCCAATTCTAATACACGTAGACAAGTCACTCCAATAAGGGCAACAGATACATACTGTCATAGTTTTTATACAGCCAGATTTAAAAAGCAAAACAAATATCATAGCAGTTACACTTCTCATCACAAATGCATAGGTGTTCTAAATTGTTTCTAGAGTCATATGTAGATGAAACGAGAGGCGTGTTTGCATGACACTTTAAAGCTGGCTAAATGCTTTTGCACTGCTTTAATGGTGTCAGTGTTTGCATATCTCGGCAGTGTATTGCGCATTAATTCCAGCCACTGTAGGAATTCAGTGACGAAATGCGCCGTAAATACGTAATTCAGTGACGTAATGCGCCGTAAATGACTTGGGGCACAGCAAACTAAAACTCCTCAAAGGAGTTGCCAAGGAGTTGCCTCAAAGGAGTTTTAGTTTGCTGCCCCTACAGCCGCAGAGCAAAGCACAGGCTCTGTGCAGCTCCACGGCTCTGCAGGAAGCCCATGCAGGCAGACCGGCAGCAGCCCGGGAAAGCTTCTCCACCCAAGAAAAGCAGCGAGCCTGATTTTTTTTTCTTCTTCCTCCCCTGGAGTCTGCCTGAGCTGCACAAGGGCCTGATACTTCCCTCCACAGCTGCAGTGCCCCCCTGAACCACCCAAGCCAGGTGCCTGCGGGTGGGTGTCACCTGGGGTGGGCCACAGCTGCTGTGGAGGGAAGCACAGAGGTGATCTTCAGTGGACTGGCTCCTGCGTAGCTATACTCTTTGTAAGAACACTCTCTTGTGCTAGATTTCCAGTGCCCTCTGCAACAATGGGTCCTTTCTCAATATGTAACACAGTAGCTGTGTAGAAAAAGTGATTAGGGACTTCTGCTAGGTGAATTCAACCGATGAGGGGAAAGTAAAAACAACCTATCAAAATGAATGTGGGGAGCTTTCCTGATATATGTTGGAGTCTCTTAAAGGCATTTCAGAATGATTTCAGTAGACAAAAGCAAAATCACATGCCCTTGAACAGAAAGATTGCAACTTCTCTTGGCCACAAACAGAGCTGCTGCTTTCTCCTTTTGGAAATCCCTGCTTAAAACACACCCACAATGTGATGCCTACACATCACTCTCGTGCAGCACTGTTTTGGCAAGTGCTGAGCACAAATTCCTAAACTCTCTTCCCTTTGTAATGAAGTCATCGTCCAAGGTCTGCCTTCTGGACCTGTTGCATCCTATCCTGATAGTCAGATTATGAAACATCAAGGCAAAGGCTTTTCTTCTCTTACTCTTTTTTATAATCTTTACCACACTGGGGGATGGAGCTCTGGCTGAGTTCTCAGGCTCTAAGCTAATAACAAGAATACATATAGACTAACACATTTTGAGGGAAGATACTTTGACAGAAACTGTGACTAAGTCCCTTGTGACTTATGCCATTTTGGCCTCAGTAATTTCAGATGTGTAAACAAAAAGAGAATCGGTGACACCATTCGTGGGGTTGTATTATGGCCACCATTTACCATTAAGTGAGGCAATTAATGGCGCCCCCCGCCCCCAATATTCAATAGCAAAATGCCTTCTTAAAGTGAAACTGTAATAACAGCCTTTATCTCCATAGATCCAAGCTCCCTGCCAAAGAAGAAAGTACCATTATTCCCTTTTTACAGCTCAGGAACAGTATCATAGAGAAATGAAGGGACTTGCTCAATGTCACTTCAAAAGCCAGCAGCAGTCAGGCACGGAAACCAGATCTCCTGAACCCCAGCCTACTGCTCATTGGTCATGTCTACAAGTGCATTTACGTTGGCTTAAATTCACTGTGCAGTAACTTACTGTACAGTAAGATGGCAGGTGTTAAAGCGCGTTAACGCTGTTTGTGGGCTGACTTAGTCACATGATGCTCAAGTCGGTGTAAATTGCCATATTTACTGTGCAGTACAAGTATGCATGTGTAGACCCATGCCCATACTGTGCAGTAATTTCAGTTACCACTCAGAAAATGAGCACGCGTAGACGCACCCACTGTTGGCCCACACCTCCTTCCTGAAAGCACAGACGGGAAGGGGAATAGTTTAATGATGCTCACTGTTTATGTAGAAAAAATACTAAAGCATAAGCATACAGGGAGGAATAAAGTCTTGCCTTAGTAAATTGACTCTTTTCTGCTCATCTTGACCCTACCAATTTCCCTTAGTCTCAAACAGCATCTCCTGGAAATTGAAGTTATCTGGTATTGGAAGGCAATGCCATCAAATCCTCAACCATGTTGCACAAAAACAGTCTAAATACAATACAAGGTGAAAAATATATTGGAATGATTTTTATTATGGCTGGTACAGAAACATCCATTTGTATTTTGCCCCGGAGTTCAGTTTCATTCTCAAATATCCTGACAAAGTGCTGCTCATGTAATAACATGGCAACCGACTGCCAGGTTGTAGCAAGACCTGGGATTCAGGGGAACTAATGAAAATTAGAAATCTGTATCAGGAGGGATTTCAGAGATTTTTTTTCCTTCCTTCAGGGAATCCAAGAAATCTGCATTGCAAAACACTGTTTCCCGCAGAATTGGATTGTGTGGACTCAGCAAAATTTCACAAGAACACAGAACTTTTTTGCTGATTACATTGTAAAAGCTTCACTTTTCCTGTGCTCCCAAAGGTAATTAGTAAACAGAATAGCGATTTTTAAATATTTTTTTTTTTGCCTGGCTGCTGACAGCACACGCTTTCACTCTCCCTCTCTCCTTTAAAGTCTACTACGGCTCAAAGACTGGAGACTCACAGGAGCACATTTTTTAGAACAGTTCACAGAGCAGCTGCTGTTCATGTTCAGCAAACAGAAGAGTATTCTGGGGGAAAAAAAACCTACTCACTTGCCCCACAGCAATTTCTGGAGAAATGTTATCTCTTTCCCCATCAATATTCAGGTCCTTAGCTGGTGTAAATTAGCATCAGAGTCAATGGTGCTCTACAGATTTACAAAACAGCTGAAGATACAGCTCTCCTTTGCAAATGTGGAATTCATGAGCCACCAGAGATAAAAATGATTTGATATATCCCCAGTCATTTTCAATTCTACCTCATTCTAGAGTCCATGTTCAGATTAAATTAAAACAAACAGCCCAGTCCTCTGAGGTCCAGAGTGCTTGGCAAAAGCAGCAGGATCCCTTCAGTCCTTTTGTCCAGATCTCACCGCCTCTCAGAATTAGACCCTGACCAACAGTATTCTCATGCAAATCCTGATGATCGATGAGACTGAAGAGGATGCAGAAAAGGGTTCTGACTAGACAACAAGCTAAGTTAGACTGTGCACTTGTCTTTGCAGATATAACAAGGGAGCAAAGTCAATGGAAATCCGGTCTTCCACCACTATCTTGCTTGCATTTGCTTTTGATGTGTACAGAACAATCAATGTGTGGCCCTATACGCCTTGCCTGGTTGACTAGGCTCCTTTCAGCTTCACTGTTTCAGAATCTGTTCCTATGTAAGAATCCAGTTTTCTTTGCAAGATATCTGCAATTCCAGCCTTTCTGCTATTTCAAAGCACTTCCAAAGCCACATGTGCTTATGGCACGGACAAATCCCAAGAATAAAACAAGTGGATTTTGTGTATGAAAATCTCTTTAGCACTTCTTCTAAATCATAAAATGCTATAAAAGAGTCCATCCCAAACAAGAAAGGGTGTTAATGACATAAGACCCAGCCTGATTTGGGGATTTGATGGACTGAGATAAGAACAGAGCCATCTAGAGCATTCATCACATCTCCATACTAGCTCAGTTTGGATACGAGACATGAAACTTGTGTTTATTAGCTAGGTGAGATGAAGACAAACCACAGGGTATACATGAAAATCCCCAGAAAAAGATTCCAAGAAACTAAGCTGATTTCTGCTGACTAAAGAAATAAGCAGAGTAGTCGCACCAATCTTTACTTTCCACCTAAGACAGACAAGTTACCGCAGTCTCTGCAGTGCCCCCTTGTTCACCAATTTGTTTGTTATAGGCACTATTTACATGTTAGAGACATGTAATGCTATTTAATTACGGAGGCAAAAGGCAAATTTTTTAAGGCGCATCCCTGTAAATTGACCAGCAAAGCTGATTGGATTTAGGCTGACATATGTAGACCCAGAAGCATAACTATAAAGGTTGGTGTCCTGGTCAAAACTTTGGAGGGAGGACAGGAGTGGCATGAGGGTGAGAGTGAGGGCTCCCTTATACCTGGAGATGCTCTGTGCCCCCCACCCCCAACAACACCAGCTGTAGGAGTCCAGCTGGAGAAGCCCTGAGCCCCCAGCTGTAGGAGTTGGGTGCTGGGACACAGTAGAAGCAGGCCCTAGAAGCTGAGCTGGAGCAGACATGCCAGCTAGCCATAGGAGAGTCTTAAGGCACCAGGGGACTCAAAGACCCCTGCTGCTCCTACCTTGCACTCAGCAGCTATGGCCAGGCAGCGCGCGATGCTGCTGCTCAACTTATAAGGCTGTGTCCTGGAGCCCAGTGCCTGCCGCCATGTGGCACAAGGCTTCTACAGCTCAACTATTATGGCCAGGGGGGCCACAATTGCTCCCGATGCTGCTAGGCTCTGGAGGAGCGAGCATCATTCTGGTGCCCCTTCTAAGTTGGTAACCCTCATCCCCCCAGTTACACTACTGATAAGACCACCATAGACTGTAAACAGAAAATCAGCCAGATCAGACAGGTGATCTGAGATCAGCGTGGGTCAAGGGTGCTAAGACATTTGCAGGGTTGTTAGGGACTAAATTGCTTTCCCAGTCCTCCTTTGTATATGTATGTATGTGTGGGTTTGTGCAAACTACCCTCCATAAAGGAACAATTTGAAAGAAACTCTGCTATAGATTTTCAACTTGTGTAGCTCAGCGTAGCTCCATTAACTTCAGTACTGCTCATTTGATATACACCAGCTGAGAACTGGGCCCTCTGCCAGTTAAAACTCATGGAACTTCCTGCCTCTTATTCTTGTCAGTGTTTTCGCTGTATAAAATAGAAGCCGGCATGCTAGTGTCTGGAATGGACAGGAGTAATAACACATATTTTGTGCTTCTGTTATAAAAACTCCTGGAATTTAAAAGCCACAGCTCTGGGCTTCTTTATATACCTCATCTGCTTGTCCACATTAGCTTACCTCAGCCACATCTTAATACATTAAAGTAAACACCAATCCTAGAGTAATTCAAATGCTTCATTTGCATAACAGAGCTAAGTTGCTTTCGACCTAGACGATATACCATTGTTTTTCATTACTTTTGAGCATGCAATATTGGAAACTTCACACTATAGCACTATCTTTATTTGCAATTAATCCAAGGTTTCGCTGTAGGAGGAAGTTGCACACTGTGTGGAATTTGGAATAGGTTACTGTAGCTGTCACTTTTGATAGGCCAGTAGATCTGGACTCAGCAAGCTGACAAAACTGACACAACCCCAGACTGAAGGGTCATAACAACGAGCACTTTACTGGCATTCATGAAAAATGAGAAAAGACAAAGAGAAGTACTGACATGCCACCTGCCAGGGGTCAAGATAAAAAAGAAGTTCTGTTTGAATAAGCAAACCCTCCCCCCAAAATCTTTGGAAAAGTCCCAATCCAAATTCAGATCCAGATTTTACATCCTGAGCTTACCTTGATAGAAGGCAACATTTTCTCCCTTCTGTCAGTGGGCACATCTACACATGCATTAATGTGCCATAATTACTGTGCATTAAGTTTAGTACCTGTGATAACTAAATGTGCAGTAATTGGTGCCAGTGCATGCTTTTTTAGTGACATTAATGTGCAGTAGACTAATTCTACTGGGCATTAGCGCAATAGCACAGCTTTTGCCATGACACGCTAATACGCAGTAGAATTAATCTACTGCACGTTTAGCATCTCATGTAGACACACCTACTGTACACTTATGTCATGCCCCAGTCATTTGCTATGAAGAGATTTCTATGGGCTATGTGTTGGCCCTGCATTTTGGCAAAACTTCTCCCTCAAAACTTTCACTAAGTACAGGGGAAATAAACAACTGCTACCTAGTTCTTTAGGATTCAGCTCATTTTGACCCAATGAATGGACAGATATAGTGGAAGGGCAGGACCTTAGTCCCAGTTCCTCCCAATCTTTCCCTAAACCCAGTGGATGGTCTTTGCCCCACATGTGTACAGAAGGATGATCCCCAAGCAAAGTTTGGAGATCCCTCTTTTTGCCTCCAGTGCAATGATGGGAGGGGTATGGTCTGGCTGTGAGTCAAAGTCCTGTTCTACTATCCTTATTTTCACTGAGTTGCACTGGACTTCATACATGATTCTGTTGTCATCAATGGAGCTGTTTGTAATGTATTATAGTGCATAGTATGAGAAAGGAGGCCAGCCCTGCACGATCATTTCTGAACTTTTGTGATCCCTCTGAATAAGAGGTTCGTTGAGTGATGGATTTTTTTTCATTATTATGTTCTTTATCATTGTTGCTGTTAATAGTAGTAGTATTATTAGTGATAGTAGTATTTAGGTCCTTCTTACAAGCCATGTCCTCAAATATCTTTGCTTGTTAAATATTACCCTTACAACCAACAATATAAAGTAATAGCCTGGAGAGAGAAAAATCAGCAAGGGAGAAATGAAGTTTTTCAAATTATATCTGAAGAGAGATGGGGAATCTATGAGGCAGAGAGAAAGAAGAAGACTGTTCCAGATGATACAGACATCTTTTACAAACACGCGCGCGCATACACACACACACACACACAGTTATTCTTAGATTTTAACTTGGTTATACCTTAACACAAATCCAGACAAACCATAACATTGCGACTGCAATTAACCACACAATTTCAGCATTTTTATTTTTTCGTAGCATTTTTTTTTTCTTTCAGGAAATTTTATCTTCCCAGCTCACTAGACTTCTCATATAGCAGCAAGAGTCAAAACTATCTTGACTTCAGCTTTTAATAAAACAACAATATGAAAGCTGGCTAGTGCTGTATCTTTGGTTTTCATTTTCTCAGTTTCTGTTGCTTCACTGGACTCTTTTGGTTCAATCAGTCCAGTCCAAGAGAGAGAAGCCTACTATATGACTTTTGTTATTCCTACTCTCCCTAATATATGATGCCATCAGAATAAGTTTGGAAGGAGAGTTTAACATCAGTGCTGTCAATCTAAGAAAAATGGTTTCGCCATTGAGCTTTCCAGAGGTAGAAGAGACATCAACATATAAGGGGAAAATAGGACTTGGTGGGGCTGAATGTGTTTAAGTCAGCAGGCCCGGATGAATTTTATCCAAAGGTGATGAAGGAATTGGCCAGTGTCATAGCAGAGCCACTGGCATGGCTGTTTGAGCACTCATGATGCTCAGGTCAGATCACAGAGGGCTGGAAAAGGGCCATAGTTATCCCTATTTTCGGGAAGAGGAGGAAGGAGGATCCGGGTAATTATAGGCCAGTTAGTCTCACCTCTATCCTTGGGAAAACCTTTGAAAAAATGATCAAGGATCACATTTGTGGGAGCCCAGCAGGAAAAATAATGCTGAAGGGGAGCCAGCATGGGTTCATAGTGGGTAGATCCTGCCTGACTAACCTTGTTTCTTTTTATGACCAGGTCACACGCTTAGATGCAGGAGTAAAGGTAGATGTCATCTACATGGATTTTAAGAAGGCCTTTGATACAGTATCTCATCCCATTCTCATAAACAAACTGAGCAGCTGTGACATAAGATGATTACATGTTCAGGTGGGTGGCAAATTGGTTTAAGGGTTGCACCCAGAGAGTAGTGGTGGATGGGTCAGTGTTGACCTGCAGTGTGGTCCCCTAAGGCTTGGTCCTTGGATCTGTGCTATTCAATGTCTTCATCGGTGACTTAGATGAGGGCATGGAGAACACTCTGTTCAAATTCCTGGATGACACAAAATTATGGGGTAAAGTAAACATACCAGTGGGAAGGGATCGAATCCAGGTGGATCTAGACAGGTTGGAAAAATGGGCAGAAAAGAACAGGATGCAGCTCAACAAAGACAAGTGCAAAGTGCTGCATCTAAGCCGAAGGAATCACCTACACACCTATAAGCTAGTGGATGACCTTTTCAGCAGCACAGTGGTGGAAAGGGATCTCAGAGTCATAGTTGACTCCAAGATGAAGATGAGCTGTCAATGTGATGAAGTAATCAGTAAAGCTAACTGCACTCTATCATGCATTATTAGGTGCATCATGAACAGGTCAAGGGAGGTAATACTTCTCCTCTAGGCAGCACTGGTCAGGCTGCAGTTGGAGTATTGTGTCCAGTTCTAGGCGCCGCACTTCACGAGGGATGTGGAAAACCTTGAGAGGGTCCAAAGGAGGGTCACTCGTATGGTTAGGGGCCTGCAGGTAAAGCCTTACAAGGAGAGGCTGAGGGACCTATATCTCTTCAGCCTCCACCAAGAGAAGGCTGAGAGGGGATCTTGTGGCCATTTACAAATTCATTATGGGGGCGGGGGAGGCATCAAGGAATAGGAGATGCTCTGTTTGCCAGGGCACTCCTTGGAATAACTAGGAACAATGGCCACAAACTGACAGCAGATTTAGGTTAGACATCAGGAAGAACTTCTATAAGGTAAGGGTTGTTAGAATCTGCAGTCGGCTTCCAAGGGAGGTGGTGCTCTCCCCTACCTTGGAGGTCTTTAAGAGGAAATTGGACAAGCAGCTGGATGGGGTTCATATGACCCTAGCGTTCTTACCTTCCCAGAGCAGGGGGTCGGACTCAATGATCTACTGAGGTCCTTTCTGGCCCTACTAAGTATGAAACTATAAAGAATGGTGCAAAAACTGGCTCTCTTTTGAATTCATTTTGAAATCAGACAAAGCAATAGGACTGAGGCATCCTATTGCTTTAGCTAAATCTGTGAGGATTTTGTTCTTGCTAAAGAAAAAGTGATTATAACATACAATCCACATAATAGTACCAAATTTACATCATCTGATTAAAAGTACTATGAAATTTCTTCTTTATCCAAAGCCTATACTGAAGTTTACAAAGACCAGGCAATTTACAATTGGCAACTAATCTCTGATTACCTCTGATTAGATGGGTGTAACATCACTTCATTCTTCCTTATATCTGACTATGAATGACTGGTGCTTATATCAAGCTCATTATCTTTTTTAATGTAGACCTCACTAGAATATCACATAAATTTATCAGAAGTGGGTTTTTTCCCCCCCAATTATCTCACAGTGACAAGATTACCATATTTATATACGTTTACATACGGGGTAAATATTGCAATCATATAACTGAAGCATTCATAGAAATCCTGTTTTGAGGCAAGCACATACATGTGTGGCGCAACTGGATCCACTTATCACAATCATTTTTTTGACACTTATGGCAAAAAGAAAACAATTTATTTAACTTCTTTGTGACCCACTCATTTACAAGAAAAAAAATCCAATAGCATGACAACAGAACTCATGACAGCTCCTGCTGGGATTGATCACCAGTTCCAGCCAGTAGGCCTGTGTGAAGCAGCTAGTATTCACTTCAGATTCAGCCAAATTTGGGGGACAGTGATTCGACTGGGTGATTCGAATCACTGTCCCAAATCGATACGGCTGAATCTAATTCAACTCCTGCAAAATCTCTGAATTGCCGAATCACCCAGGCCCATCCCCCGCCCACTCTCTCAGCCTGGCAATGGCTGCCCCACCCGCCCCAGCTCCCAGCACTTTAGGGGAAAAAAGCCTGACTCAGTGGGTGCTGCCAGGTGGGGGGCAATCTCCACTGCCCCCACTGCCCCATGCTGTGTGGGGGGCACTGTGCGAGTCCCCAACACCCCCCTCCACTGCTTCCCTAGCCCCCCCATGGATGCCCCACCCACCCAAGCTCCGGCCCTTTAAAGAAAAATTTGAGAAGACCTCCCAACTCACCATTCTTGCTGGCAGGGGGTGATTCCTGCTGCCCCCCGCTGCCCTGCAGTATGTCGGGGGCTCTGCATGAGCCCCCTGAAGCCTCGAGGCTGCTGCAGGAGTGCTGAGTCCCAGGGCTTTTCTCTGGTGTTTTTTTTTGTAAAGGGCCAGGGCTGGCTTGGGAGGGGCAGCCATGCAGGGACTGCGGGAGCAAGGGTGGGGGGTTGGGAGGCTCATGGTGGAGTGCCCCATGAAGCATGGGTCAGTGAGGGGCAGCGGGGATCACCTCCCACCCAGCAGTACCCGGGGAATGGGTCTTTTTTTTAAAGCACCGGGACATGAGCCGGGTAGAGCAGCTGGGGGGGGGACTGGGAGAATGGCCGGGGGTCAGGGTAACAGACAGCGGTCCCCCCATGGTGCCCTACCCCCTCCTCCAGCCTCCCCTCCCCTGCTCCTAGTACTTACCAGCTCTGAGTCTGGCTGCAACTCCCTGCTGCAATCCCTGGGGACTGTCCGAATCATCAAAGCTCTCCGAATCTTTTCTGAACACTCAGAGAGCTTTGAAGCGATTCAGACCTTTTAATTGGTCCCCTGATTCAATTCAAATTCAGTTTCAGCTGCCAAATCAGGCTGAATGTCCTCCAGATCGTATCACTACCCAAAGCTTCACACAGCCCTACTGTCCAGGGGTACTGTTTGTACATTGAGTGGGAAACTCAGGAGTGAAATCGGCTCCGCTTATAAAACGTCCAATATATTCAGTGAATCTGTAGCAGACATTGGATAATGTCACACATGATGAGCTATTACCAGCCTCTACTAGTAAATCAAAATCAGGATTGACTATTTATTAGGAGAGACACAAGCCCTAAGACTCCCTTCTCATTGCATTGTTAACGAGTAGCAGGAACAGGATGAAGACCCAGCTCATTTGGGTTCTGCTCCTGGTTTTCAGGGCAGAAACTCTCTCTCTCTAGCTACATAGGTAATTATCAGCAAAAGTGCTGCAGCATCCAAAGCTGTGACCACCTTTGAATGGTGCCACCAATAGAGGAAATCAGCAAGATAAGTGAAAGCCAGAGTGATAAGATAAGTCCTCCTCTCCTGCCCCTTTTCAAGCAAGTAAGCACCATAATAAATAAAATAGTTTTTGAAATGGGGCGCCACTCGTTTCCCAAGGGTTATTGAGGGGTGACTAAGTCTAAAAACGGTCAGAGCCACTGACCTATGTGAACCACTGATCTCTTCCCTAGCATGGTGAGACCCTGGTCTCAGCTGAGGCCTCTCATTGCTCTCAAAATAAAAACAACAGTTCTAGTCACAGAGCGGGGGAAAGGGTGAGCTGGGCCTTTTTACCCCCAGTTGACAGTTTTTTCTTGTTTACATTTGTTTTTAAAAAAAATGACAGGATTCAGCCCCCAGTGAATTTTTCAGGGTGATAAAAACCCTCTGAAGGGAGTAATAATGGAAATGATGTTGCCAACATGAGTAGCACTACTGGGGGCACTTGGAAGGTTACACAAACAGCTAGGCAACTGCAGTATTAAAATAACAACGTTCCCTCTGGCATTGTTCACATGTACAATCCAGTGGTAGATAGGATGTTTCTCGTGTTGAGGATGGCATGCTACCTAGCATTTCAGTGTCTTATCTATACAGAAGGTCTGCAAGACCTTCTTCAGCATCCCAGTGAGTCAAGTCTTATGGCTTGATCCCAGTAGGTCGTTTACTTAGGTCAGGGCTATTCAGCTGACCAACTGTGGTGTTAACGTACAGATCTCAGGCTCCCACCTGGCCACCATTACCCTTCAACATGCCTACTGCTGTGGCCAGGATTTTCAGATTCCAGTTCCTGCCTGACCCCAAGGAGGGGCAGTGGGGCCCCATTGCCCATGGTGCATATGGCAGGGATGTCAGGGGGCCTCAGAAGCTGGATGGCCCTGGCTTAGGTAAAGAACTCAAGATAATGGCCAATGCCAAGTATTTGACATAGGTCTTGTTTAGGCATAGCATTTAGATATGCCCTATACTAGCGCAGCAGTCTGTCACAGAAAATCATATAGGGTTATGGCTTTACCTTGAGTAATTTAGGATTTGAGTATCTTTATTTTGGGAGGCATCCCAGCTACGAACCCCTCAGGTTTTTTGATGTGCTGAGCACTGAACTCCATCTGGAACAGTGGGCGCTCACTACCTCTGAAAATCAGACCTGGTAGATCTTTTGCTAGAGAGCTAAAATTGTAGGCCATTTAAAACCATTTGGCCCCTAATCCCTGTGTTTGCCCGAGAACTGCCAAATTGAAAATAAAAGGCTCTTTTAATTAACTGCAGCTAGTGCCAATATATACATGTTAGAAAAGAGTGGACTTAATTTTTAATCCATCACTTATATCAGGCCACTTACAAAGGAAGGAACATTTTATGCTCTAGCAACTTCTCTGAGACCTGAACATTGTACATCAGAAGCATCTCATTATAATCCCTAAAATGCATTTGAAATTCTTATTGAAAACACATCCATATATTAAACAAACTATGGTTCCTTTTTGTGCACTTGGTCTATTTTCATAACATTTGGCTTACAAAGACCTCAGATGAAAGCAAAGAATGAAATGGCCTGATGACCTCTTCTGCTGACAACCTCTGTTGCTCATCTCAACTGCATTTCATAGAACACAGCACATTCTTTTAAATATTTTATCCACTCAGTGATCATGGGTGAAAGAAAGAGCTAACAAGAAATGACAAGTGAAATAACTACATTTCCAGACCTGACAACACTCTTTATTTTTAATTTTACCAGGGTTGTGGATAGATGCTAAAGGTACAACTTTGACAGGAGATTAAATAAGTGAGTTTAGAATCTGAATTATATTATAGCCACACTGATCCAAGGGTTCATTTGAAGAAAAAAGAAAGTGATAAAGACCAAACAAAGGCAAAGAGTCCAAGTGTTTCCTACATTGACAAGAATGCCATGGTTTAATTGTGCCTTCTGCACTAAAAAATGCTCAGCAGATTCTTTATAGAAGCACCTCAGTTAACACATAAATGCAGATATATTGATGAATGAAAAAGGTACCTAATGAGATGGCAGCATCTATAGTGCAGCTGTTGAAATATTTTCTTGCAAGACAGGGGTTTTATTGCCACTGCTGCATCTTCATTTTAAGTGAAATGAACTGGAGTGCTTCTGTACAAATAGGTTTTAAGAGGATTTGAAAAGTTTTGTAATGTATTTTATTACCTGTAATTTTCCCCCCCATTCTATTGCCATTTCCTTAGAACTTTACTTCATGAGAAGCTAAACAGCCCTCCTGAGCTAAGTACAGAGAGTCAAAAAGCCCGAGGCTGAATCGATTCAGTCTTTGCAGGTCAGTCTAAGCTGCAGAGATTAAACTGAGAAACAATTGGACACGCATTCATTTTTGATTCAGGACATGCATCCACATGCCTGCAGTCAGGGGGTGCTACAGCACAGCCAAAATGGGCTGCGTGTTCACTTCTTCTTCCTGCTGCCCCCAAGTTCTTTGAGATTTGCAGTCCAGAATCACAGCAACAAGACTCTCCAGGGTTGCTCATCACTTCCCCTTCCTGCTTCCAGGTGTCTCTAGGATTTCTAGTCCACAGTTGTAGCCAGCATCAAGTGCAGCAGCAGGGAAACTCTGTACTCAGGGGAAGGTAGGTTTAAACCCCCTCCCTGGCCTCAGACCACAGTTGGGGTTTGCCTGGGGCAGGTGAGCCAATCCCTGCCTCCCCCACCCCCCACCCCTTCTTTGTTGGAGCAGACAGCACAGCTCAGCCCAGGGCCAGAAAGCATGCTGGGATGCTGGGGGAACTGTGATTTAACTTGAACCAGGAAGAGATCTAAGGCAGAAGTTTCATAAACCGGTTTGACCCAAATCGATTCAGTCCAATACTACATTCAACCAGATTTATTTTAAACTAGTGTCAGCCATTTTGAGGGGTCCAGCCAGTTGTTACCTGGGGACACTACTCCTTGTCCCAGCTGGACTGTTCGATTAAGTCCAATACTACATTCAACCAGGTTTATTTTAAACTAGTTTCCACCATTTTGAAACTGGTTTATGTGCAAGGAACTCTCAGGGCTGCTTCAGCAGTGGGTAGAGAGTTCCTTGCACACTCTACCCACTGCAGCAGTCTGGCAGTGGGGGCTGCTGCCTGGCTGTGACCTCTGCACACCTGCCAGACCTGGATGGGGACTGCACAGCAAGTAGAGACATCTGCCACTCTGGGCCAGCTACCAGTGGGCTATGGCTGCAGAGCTGGCCTCTGTGTGGCACTACTGCCACATGTGCCCCTGCCCAGTCATCTGGGCAGCTATCACCCGGAAAAGGTTTCCAGTGTGGGGGCCTGCTTTGAACTGTCAAAGCATGTCCTCCTGCCCCTGTTTTGCCATGATGTCAGCCACAGCCAGCTGGGTCCAAGGTGACAGCTCTAAGCAGGGAGGGTCCTGCCACTGGCCCCCCTAGCAGCAATTCTGGTGTTCCCTATTGGAAAACTGAAAAATCCCTGATAAAAAAAAATCCCAAAGTCACTCTGTAAAATACCCAAAAATCCGTGTTCCTCCGCAACTAAAACAAAAGACCACTATAAAGAAAGAAAGAGAGAGAGAGCGACAGAGACAGTGATCAGCAATGTTTTATTGATATATCTCCAGTGTTAAAGCATGTGGAAGCCTACCAGTGTCTCTATCATAATAATAAAGTGAACTCTAATTACGTTTCATGAATTCATGAAACATGAATATATATTTTGCTGCCCTCCCACAGGGTCTACTACCCCCAAACAGGGGCTACGGCCCCCACAGAAGGGCCGAATGTCCCCCTTCAAAGCCCACATGCCCCAACCCAGCCCTGTGATTGCTGCCCCACCTGGCCCCATCCCCTGCCAGCTGCTGCAGCTCCTTTGATGACTGCCCCAGCCAGACCCACCCCCTGCTCCCCCAACCTCCCCAACGGCTGCCCTGCCAGGCCCCATCCCCCACTTGCACCCCCAGACCCCCATGGCTGCCCCCCTCCAACCCCAGGCACCATTACTTTAAAAAAAATGAATAAATACTGAGAAAAAAAGTCTCTACTTACCAGGGTCTGTGGGGGCTCCAGGGCCTCCTGGCAGAGCTCCCCCAGGCAGCAGAGGGTAGCAGGGATCAGAAGGGTCTGGCTGGGGCTGTCCCTCTCCCCCGTGCTGTGTGGGCAGGGCCGCAGTGATACAGATGGCAGCTGAACTGCCAGTAAGTGCTGGGAGGGGTTTTTTTGGTATGGGGATGCTGGGGTGGGGAGGCAGGGCTTGAGGGGCTGAAGCCACGCAGAGAAGGGGTTGGGGGGCTTGGGGAGCAGGCAGGGAATGGGGCTGGGCAAAGTAGGGGTTGGGGAGGCTGGGGGAACAGGCAGGTGATGGGGCCTGGCAAAGCAGGGGTCAGGAGGGCAGTCAGGGGATGGGGCCAGGCAGGGCAGGGCTGGGGGAGTGTGCGGGGCTGGCAGGGGTCCCCCCCCATAGTCCCCTCCCCCTCCTCCAGCCCCTCCAACCCCTTACTTATGGCACTGGCACGGTGGTGGTTCTCTGAGCCTGCAGCGCTGTTTGTCCTGTATGGCCAGGCAGTGTGCATCAGAGACGCTCTGGCAGCCAGAGCATCTCCGTAGAGCAGT
>NW_017728927.1:15788389-15827595 GCF_001723895.1 Crocodylus porosus
CCCCCTCCTCCAGCCCCTCCAACCCCTTACTTATGGCACTGGAACCCTGGTGCTTCTCTGCCTGGCAGGCCGCATGTTCAGCACCAGGGCAAAGGGCCAACCATAGAGACGCTCTGGCAGCCAGAGCATCTCCGTAGAGCAGTGCTTCTCATACTATCTGATGTGGTAGACCAGCAACTTTTTTTTCCAATGGGCCAGGGACCGGTGCCAGGTTCAGCTGGTGGCAGCAACTGTGTATAACAGTGCTACACAAATGTGCAACTGGCTGTTTCTTTCTCTTTCCTCACTTTGCATGACGTGACGTCACCTGGAGTGTTGGAACATACGAACTGTGGCACTATGACATATCAGCTTCTGAAACCATATTTCTTTCTTTCCTGGCAACTCTCTGCGGACCGGCGACTGATCCATGGACCACCACTTTGAGAAGCACTGCCATAGAGGACCCAGCTCTGGTTGCCCCAGGGCACAGTCTGGGACCGTGCACTGCCCCGCTTTTTTAAACTTTGGTTTTATTAGACCCCTGAACATGTTTTTGTTCCTGCATGTGCCTCTTGCCCCATCCCAAAGGGCTTTGGGACAGCGAAAGAGGCATGCGCACGCTTGTCTGGACACCCCCATTGGGAGCAAATTTGCTCCCAACGGTTGCATGTATAGATATGCTCCCAGGGAAAGCTTACTACACAGTATTTTACTGAGCAGTAAGCTTACAGTGCATTAATAGCACATGTAGACATGCCCTTACTCATTTGTGGTGGATTTACTAATCCTTTTCTCACTTTTAAAAGTATGTGAGAAGGTGCTACCCACAATTTTTTTTCTAAATACCACTGATTTTTTTAGAAACCCTTACCTGTGTGACCTTAACAGCAAAACTCTCCTTAACAAGATGTTGGCAGAGATGGCCCTGTATTATTATACTTTTTAATGAACTTCTTACTTAGCAGTTAGCCCACAAGGTTAAACCCTAAGTAGAATACATGGAACTCTGAAACAATTAAGACATGAAACATTTCATAGTATGCCCATTTCAAATGAGCTTGATACTTATTTCATTTTGCTATATGTACATTCAGATGTGATGTAAAAAAATCCATCTGTAGCACAGACTGAAACAGTAAATAAAGAACAGAATATTTAGAATAAGGTAAATAATCATTGACATGGCTTATCAAGGAAGAGGGTATATTTTTAAGGTTTGAAATATTTAAATCAAGACTGGATTTCTTGCTAAAATGATCATTATGAATGACTGTAGCAAGCAAGAAGTCAAATGAGATTTGCATTGTTTGCCCTTGTAAACTTAAAATGATAGCTTGTCAAAAACCTGAAATTTTCCAGGATGAAAATTGAAAATTTTCATTAAAAAAAAATTGTGCTTTGTAAATTATGATTTTCCAGTGTGAAGTTTTGAATCAAGTTTAAATATTTTTTTTCATTTTGAATCAGTTTATTTAAAACATCACTTTGATTCAGTTTGTAAACCGACAGACCAAACCAAACCAAAATTTAAGTATTTCATTTCAAAATTCTGCATAGGAAAACCAGGTGTTATTTGTAAGACTTTTTTTTATCCAAAAATGTGATTTTATTGAAAGATACTTTTAATGGGGAAACAGCTCTCCCTAAAATCTAAGGGAACTTTAATATGTACTCTGTGGGGTGGGGGAAGAGGGGTGCGGTGGTACTTTCATTAGAGTGGCTCCGAGAGATACTGTAATTAAAGAGCTGCAGCATCTCATGTATCAGTGCCCCTATGCTTCAAAATGGTGGTGGGGGTGCTTGAACTAAAGCTTATTCAACGAGCTTTAGTTCAAGCTCCCTGCTGCCATTTTGAAGCGTGGGGGTGCCAATACACGAGACACGGGAGGCTGCTAGAGAATGCTAATTATCACACTCCAGCAGACTCAATTGCTCCAACATGCTGTAATTACAGAACATCATAGCAGCCTCCGCACTTGTGTACAGGAACCTAAGGACCACCACTATTACAGGCAACCCTTGCTTAACACTGTTCCATTTAGCACTATTTCACTATAACACTCATTTGAAATTGATACCTGCTTTCACTTAGCGCTCAGCAAGTTTCACTATAAAGCTTGCAGTCACCATCTTGGATCAATAAAAATACTTGCGGTCACCACCTTGAGTTGTCAAATATTTTTGGTTTCACTTAACACTTGTTTTGCTTAACGCTCAGTTTTTCAGGCACGACTTAAAAATGCCAAGTGGGGGTTGCCTATACAGACACGGCATATATTAAATATCTTGAGATCTGAAGAAGAATTTGCTGCATTCAAAAGCTGGTCTAAATCTATCCAAACTATGAAGCTCATCCAAAGCAAAAAAATCACCCCCAGAAATCTTTGCTTCTTGCATATTTCCTGGACCACCACAGCTGCATCACTCCAATGCTATGTTGAGCTTTTCAGTAACTGATATTGTTCCTCTTCTTGATTCCACCAGCACACAGCATATTTGCAGTGTTGCAGAGCCGGTTTCATAACCGTAGATGGCATTTCTTCACAAAACCCTGTCAAAAGAGGTTGAGCCACAGAGGAACTATTGTAGATAAAGCAGGATTCAGAAGGATAATTCTGTTCTGAAAAGCGCGAGTGATTTTAATACATGATTTATTTCTGATTTGGAACAAACTCTTTCAGAATTTGTCAGCAAAAGGTAACAAAGCCTTAAACCCATACTGCAAGAACGAATGACTTGCAGCCACAGACTACGGAATCTGCAGGACCTCCAATTCAGGCGCAGACAGAATGGCATGGGTATGAGTTAATGGGCACATGAGTTGCTGTGAAACTACACAGACTACTCCTAATTGTGGTCTTCAAACAGTAGCATACTCGAAGGTAGGGGAGAGGTGCCAGAGGAGCACCAGAATTACCTGCCACCCCCCATGAAGGTTGAAGCCTGGCAGCAAGAGATGTGTCATGGTTTATCCATGCTGGAAACTCCACAGTAGCCCTCAGCTACTGCCACTTTAAGAGAAACAGCTGGCACAGGCAGAGTTCAGGGCAAGGGTGGCAACAGCTCAGCAAGGGTAAGACTGCTGTCCCCCTTCCCCCCTCCACAAGGTTTTCTCCAGCCACCAACTCTGCTTGTGACGACACTGGCTTCAGGATCACTGCACTCAGCAGAGCAACTGGGCCCAAAACAGAGGAATAAACATGGCTGAAGCCACTGATAGCTCATATGCAGCTTAAAACCCTGTTCTCTGTTCTTACCCCAAGTGGAATTTGGGCTCAGAGAACTAAAGCAGTGGTGAAGTAAGTCCAATAGGGGTGTGCAAAGTGAGCCCTATTCAATTTGGATTTGGCCCAAATCAGGGACAGTAATTCAATTTGTTGATTTGGATCACTGTCCCTGATTCTATTTAGCCAAATCCAAATCTGAAGATTCAATGCCGATTCAGAGAATCAGCGATTCGGACATAGGCACAGCTTTAAAAGTTTTTTCTACGTACCTTGTGAAATACATAGCTGTGATGCTGGGGCACATGCAGCATCCCACACGAGTGCAGGGGGGGCCTCCATGTGCTCAATGGTGAACCCAGAAGTGGACTGGAAGTACTTCTGGTCCACTTCCAGGTATGCTGGGGAGTGTGCTGGGGCCCCCCCGCATGCCTCCCTGACTCACCACAGGGGGACCCCGGGTGCCCCTCCAAAGACCCAGGAGGCACCAGTCACTGAGCAGGAGGGGCACGGGGGTGGGGGGGGGAGCCCCTCATGCTTCTGTGGGACAGTCCATGTGCCCCAGCATTGCAGTATTCATGAGCCACCTGCTAACTAGAGGTATGAGCTGCAGTATGAAGCTGGAGGTAGGTTTGTTGACAGTCTCTGGGTTAAGGTTAGAGGGGAGAGCAACTAGGGTGATGTGGTGGGGGTCTGCTATAGACTGCCAGACGGAAGTGGTGGATGAGGTTTTCTCCAAGCAGCTAACAGAAGTTTCCCAATCACATCCCTGGTTCTCATGCAGTGCTTCAATCCAGGAGGTTTTGGAGAGTGTTGGCGTGGCACAGTTTTGCCACCTGCCTCTGGGCCCGCCGCCCACCTCTCTTTCCTGCCACTCCTTGATGGAACATAATTGAGGTGTTAATTAAGCAGGAGGCTGCCCATTATATACCTCTGATATTGGGGGGGGGAGGCCGTCTGCAGCTCCATTCCACCCCTACACCATGGCCGAAGCCTCACAGATGGCATCTCAGGCAGTTGACTCAACCGCTCCCTTTGCCCATTACCTGTGACCCCTTCCATGGGACCTTCAGCTGTCATAAGCCCTGGCCCCATCTCAGGCCAGTCAGGACCTTGAGCTTCTTTGGTCAATGTGGGTGTCCCTCACGGTGGGCCCCTGGCCCTTTTTACCCTTCCAGTTGTGGTCCCAGCATTGCTCAGTCTAGTCCCTCGGTTGGGTCTACACCTCCTGCCTGCACTCAGGGATCAGGGTCCCCCATTCCCGGCTCAGGTGCTTCTTGAAGCATGCCTGGCCCTGCGGGGTCACTCACCCCAGCAGGCTCAGGCGCTTCCTGAAGCTTACCTGGCCTTCCCTGGATCAGATCGTAAAAATAGCCCACCTGACTGTGAGGGCTGGGGATAAAACACCCCTACTCACCTTTAACCAGGATGGTAATTGGCCAGGCAGTGGGAGCTTCTGCACCACTGAGAGCCCCACCAAACCACCGACTCCCGGCAGGGTGCAGTTTTCGGTCATGCCTAGGACCAGGAGCCTCCAAACCATCCCCTACAGCTCCTGCCCTTACCTCCAGGATGTTGCATTCAGCCAAGCAGTCCGGCAATGTTACTGCCTGGCCTGCCAGCAGTGAACGACTCTGTTTCTGTAGGCAGCCAAGGATCTAAAATGGCCAGCGCAATCAAGCACCTGCTGGCTGCTTGGCTCAGCCCTTAATGTGGCAGGCACCAACAGTGGGAGATCCCAGGGTCAAAAAATCTGCACCTAAAAAAAGTGGGGCAGCGTAAGTGGCAGCAGCACGCGCCACCCAAAACCAGAGCTTGGTTGGCCAGAGCCACACTCTGGCTGCAGGACAGGCTCCCTGCTGTAGGATCGCTGCAGCTGCAGCTCCTGGAGGCCCCCCAGGACCACAGGTAAAGTGATTGGGGCCAGCCCAGTTGCTGGCGCCAGCTTCCCCCACCCCACCCAAGGCAACATGCCACATGCCAGAGCACATGTGACATGGGCATTCCCTGGGGAAACGCACATCGCTGCTCATGGAGACGCGTCCGCTTTGCTTTATGGAAAATCTAAGACTTGACATACCAGAAAACATTACTTAAAAACAATCCACTATCAGATTCCTGTCTTGCCCACTACAAATGTTCGCTGTACTGCCGTACAACATGGAAATATGCCCTGCGGGCAGCAAAACAGATACAAACAGCAGTCTGGCACACATGAATTTTTAGCCTGCTGAGCTATGACATAAAGAAGACTTCTGGACTGTGAAGCCAAAACCATTAATGAAACACGATGAGAAATTATTAGAAGGCCAAGGAAGATATTCAGTGCTTAGATTCGATACATTTCATTTGAGCTCTTGGTAATATGTTCTGCACCCAGAAAATGAGAGCAAGTATATACTTTTTTGCCCCCTGACTGCTCCCCCAGGAGGATGTGTGATTATGATCTTAAGCTGATGTTGTAAAAAGTAAGTGAGAGATGATTGGAAATAAAGACAATGCTTCTTCAGTGGCCATGCTGAGAATGAGTTCTTGGTACCTTCAGTGAAGCCTGCAGCTACCTAATGACCTGACAAAGCAAATCATTAGCAACATTTCACCTAGCTCTTAAAATATTTTCATTGCAAATGACTCTCCAGCTAGATGAATGCCTGTTGCAGAAAGTAATTACCCTTTATTTGAACTTCCATCTCAGAAATTTGAAGCAACGCAAATAAATGACAGAGAAGAATAAGTGGAGGGTTTGGGTTTTGGGGTTTTTTTCACTTTTTTCTTCTTTTGCCCCCTCTTTTGTGATCACATCATTAATAGCAAGAGAGGCAGGTGAGCAGCTTGGAGTCTCCGTATAGCCCTAACCCTAATCAAAGTTCAAGGAGACTGTAAGGGATGTCATGACTGAGACGCAGTTCTCACCAGTCATTGTGTTAGAGCTGCTGTGCTGACATATATGAATTGACAGGATGGTATAAGTGAGCTGCCAGGGGACTTGGATCCTGGCTTGAAGAAAGCTCTCAGGGCACATGCCAGGAGACACAATATAGAACTCCTGACTCTCTGTAAATGCACTCCCTGCTTAACATACTGCATGGCAAAGACAGATCTTTACAATTCATTTAAAAATATGCACCCCAGCTGAAGGCTGCATTTTCCAAAATGCTTACTTGTTCTATGTCCCAGCTAAACAGGGTATGAAAGATGACAGGAGATGAAGCCATAGGATTTGTGTTGACATTTATGAATTCCTAGACCCGCAGATATAGCAGCCTGTTGTAGCAATGCATCAGAGAACTGTTTAATTTATTCTGAGAATGCACACTCTGCTGAGAAACACAGCTGGAATTAGGATGATTTCTCTTCTGCTTTCCCAAAAAGCAATATTGGCAATTAATAGCCATGTCTTTGTTTTAAAGTTAACTTCACATTCAACCACCAATGGAATCAGGAGTCACTTAGCTGAAGCAGAAATATTCAGATATCGAGATGGGGACTGAAAGGCAGGATGTGCTATGAAAACATGATTCACTACTCTAGTGAGTTGCAGCATCTCTTTAGGGGAAGGAAGAGCGTGCATGCACTTCTAGAGCATTTCTGAGTGTATGAGTGAGAAAGAGAGCAGGGAGGGCACGAAAACAAAACAATATTTTTCATTGCTTTGTTTTCTAAAAAGCAAGCTGGAAAGCGGGGAATGTGAAATTATCCCTGACAAAACATTTACAGGACATTTTGTGCAGCATTGGAGACCCTAAAATAGGGAGACACCCACAGCTAGCTCTCTGAAGGTGCTTTCTGCCTGCAAAGTTAGGAAGAGCTATTACAGGAAAATCAGAAAGAGCCCATGTGTAACATTTTAGAACATGTTTTGTTCCATGCACTTTAATTAAACTCAGCCTATACTCCTGAATATACAACCCTGGAATCAGAAATTATAGCAGACACCAAACATCAGTCTTACATTGAGAGGTACAGCAGGGAGCCTTCTAGCTTGATTTGGCAGCCTCTTTTCATCCTAAGATTTCCTATGTTCCAAGGAGAGTGCAATACACAGCTATCTAAAGCAATCTATGACATCTCTCTGGCATTTAATTAGCACTTTTTACCATTCACGAATCTCAAATTTTGTGAAATGTGTAAGCTACAAAACCACATGCCAATATGACTGAACCTGGACTAATTAAGGCTGAAATATGTAGATTAATTTTTATAGGGCACGTGTGCACACAGACGCATGTACACAGTCCAATCCTGAGAGATGCTGAGTATGTACTGCAAAATGCTTCGCTTTTTCATTTTCTTCAATGCAAATTGTGCTCAGCACCTGGCAAGCTCAGCCCTCCAAGGCAGTTGTTTCTAGGGGCCTGCCTGGGACCACCACTAAGAGCATGTCCTGCCAACTCACACCTACTCGGCATGCACTAGGACCCGGGTAGGGTGGTGTAACTCCCTTAGAGAAGGCCTGAGAACATGTACGCCCACGGCAGAAAGCCTGAGAGCTCTGGGGTTCACGCTCAGGGCAGCTTGTAGACAGCTACATAGCCTCATTTCCAGGATTTGGTGGGTATTGAGCAAGAGTGGGTGGATGGGACATTCCTCATCAGCTTCCTTGCTCTCCTCTTTCAGTCTAAGCCCCTGCCACCAGGCCTCCTGTACTTATTCTGGGTAAACCTACAGTCGTGAAGAACGTGAATCCAGGTCAATCCTTCAACCACACCCCACCACTCCAGCTCTTACTTGGTTTTAGTTTCTTTGTCACAATCCCACCAAATAACTCATAATCAAACAATGTTCGACAGTCACATTTCTGTGGTAGATTAGACACAGTGGGTAAGATTCTCACTCCAACTTAAAATCACACAAAAATAGGTTTGGAAGAGACCTCAGGAGGTCACACCTAGTCCAGCACCCTGCTCAAAGCAGGACCAGCCCCAACTAGATCATCCCAGCCAAGGCTTTGTCTAGCCAGGTCTTCAAAACCTCCTAGGATGGAGACTCCACAAGTTCTCTGGGTAACCTGTTCCTGTATTTTACTACCCTCCACATGAGAAGGTCCTTCCTAATATCTAACCTAAACTTCCCTTGCTGCAACTTGAGCCCATTGCTCCTTGTTCAGTCATCTGCCACCACCAAGAATAGTCCAGCTCCATCCTCTTTTGAACCTCCCTTCAGGTAGTTGAAGGCTGCTATTAAATCCCCTCTCGGTCTTCTCTTCTCCAAACTAAATAAGTACAGTTACTTCAGTCTCTCTGTCCCTTTATGCCAGAAAACCCTAGGCCAGAGTGGTGTTGAAGTTCATTACGTGCTCTGTTATGGAAGATTCTCCAGGATCAGTCACAGCATAAGACAAGTCCTGTTGCAAGGAGACAGGAAAGTTAGGGTCAACGGTTCCTGCATTCAGCATTGTGGGACTCTTTAAACCAGTGGCTAAAATCACAAGGGTTGAAACTATCCAGCCCTGATGTAAGGAATAATTAGCTTTGACTAAAGACAGGTCCAAGTCTGAATAGACAAATGCACAGCTTTCTGGTACCAAAGGAGGTGATACCTTCAGCTATATAGATAAAAGGGGTCATGGGCAACAAAATGGCAGCTCTTTTTTGTGTGGGGGTTTGGTTTTTTTGGTGTTTTTTTGCGGGGTGGGGAGGGGGGAGCGGATAGCAGAACAGAAAAATAGGTAAGCTAGTATCATGCCATTAATATAACATCTGCCATGGGCCTGTATTTACTAGCATGTAATTATCCTGTTACACTCAAATAACTCCCTGTGTGGATACTCTCAGAATAACATCAGCCTTTTTTGTTTCAGTTCAGCTTAATTCATTTCCACGTGTTTAAAGTTGAGCACATACATCAGTGCTGGCAGGATTCTGACATTAATTCAAAATTAAGCCCCTTCAGATTTCAAGCAGCTTCACCTTTCACTGTGAGTATTTCTACCATCTCTACTAATTGTACCCAGTGGGCCTCTCTGAAAGGAGAGGTTTATTTAGGGGAGAAAAATATGTTACTTAGTCTTTCTAGAGCTTGGGGAAAAAATGTGTAGTTCTACTTTAAAAGTTCTTCTATTCGGTTACATACAATGAGATTTTTTCCCCCTAACTCGGCATCCTGTTCAGAGCTGCTAGGCTGAGAAAATCTGCCACATATGTAGTGAAATTCAGATGTTATACTCCAGAAACTGGCTTCAAAATGCAGATTTGGGAAAAGAACATCATACCAAGATGAGAAGCTTTTATATTTAAGTGATAGCCATTGTACGGTACACAAAAAGAAGGAAATAGCTATTCAGGCGGCAAAGCAGTGATCTATTATTTCAGAGAAAGAAAACTCTGAATATAGCAAAGATGATCAGTAACACAAGGCACAAGCCTACCAGATCTGTCTCATCTAGCTTTTGCCTGTGATCATACTGCAGATCCATAATCTCATGGTTGCCTTCTGATTACAGCTTTTATTTCATGGCAGATACTTATTTCTCCTTATCCCTAAATTCTCGTTCTAATTCTGGAAGGTAACAGGATTTTGTGGAAGATGGGGGATATACGAAAGGAATTGTTTTCCTTAAGGACTAAGTGCAATTTAAAGAAACTAGGGATTGTGTGATACTTTCAATCAATTGGAGTTTGCGAATGTCTCCAACCAAAAAAAGTGCCCTCTTTCCTCTGTTCTTTGCCATATCACATTTCTGCTAAACATAACACAGCAAACTTTAGAGTGATTTGGGGAATACATTAACATAGTTTAACTCTGTATGCACAGGATTTAAATGCCAGTGCTGCAGGAAAGGTGAAAGGTCAGAATAAAATGGCTGATTAAAAAATGTGATTAATTTTTCTAATGTTGTTCCATAAAGATTCCTTTGAACAACAAAACCAACAAATACAACATTTTATTTGCTCTCTCTGAGTATCTCAAGTAAGCAATGCCAAAGTTGGGGTAATTGCCACTGCCTAGCAACACGGCACTCGTTTTGGCTAAAACATCCACTGATCATTGTTATACTTTTTCAACACCCTCATTTGTTTCATGTACCTCTTAGGTCTTGCCTGGTCCTGCAGAGGCTTATGCACGTTGGTGAAGTCTTACTGAAGTTTGTACTGGAATGGTTTCCTGGCATTACATATGTGCTCACAAACCACCTAGTATCAGGATACAAAAATAGTCTCAGTGGTCTTTAGTACATGAAGTTAGGCATGTTCAGAAGTCTTTGCAGGATCCCAACTGAGGCTGAACTCCTGGTACAATGATTTAAATGTGGATTCAGTAGTGGAATGTACCAACATCCCGCACAAGGATGGCATCCAAGCCTGCCTTACATATCTACAAGAGCAAGATTACCGCTCAGAATACAGACCTAAAGATACTACTGAACTTATACATTTCATCTTCACACACAGCAACTTCACTTTCAATAACCAACAATTCCTCCAGAACATGGGCGCAGCTATGGGCACCAAAATGGCCCTCCAATATGCCAACCTTTTTATGCGCCACCTGAAAGAAGAATTCCTCAAGAACTGCACCATCAAACCCATGCTATACCTAAGATATATAGAGGGCATCTTCATCATTAGGAGTGAAAGCCTGAAATCTCTGATTGATTTGCACCACAAATTCAATAATCCAGCAGAACCTCTCTTGCATACTTCAGTACCAACATGCCCTTTTTAGACACTATGATCAGTATCCAGAATGGTGAAATACAAACCACCATATACAAGAAATCCATGGACCAACGTACGTATCTGCACAGAACCAGCAATCACCCTAAACACACCAAGAAAGCTGTAATATACAGCCAAGCCCTCCAATACCACTGAATTTGCACTGAGGCAAACACCCACAATTGTCACCTCACAGCTCAACAAAAGGGCTTTCATTTAACAAGGAAACTCACTACAGATAGATCACACTTTTGAAAGAGCCACTTGGATACCATGTGAAGAATTGCTGCAATACAAAAAGAAAACCTCCATGAATTGTACACCATTAAGTATGACTTACCATCCTTCCCTGGAATTTATACAGAAAAACCTCAAACAATTACAACCCATACTAGAAGAAGACCAATTCTTAAAGATCTATTTCCAGGACCACCCATCCTAGCTAAGCCTTTAACCAGGCACTGAACCTTGCCAACCTCATCACCAGAAGCAAGCTTCCTACGGCCCAAAGCACACCAAATGGATCCAGACCATTCATAGATTTCATAGACATCACGGCTGGAAGGGACCTTGGAAGATCATCGAGTCCAGCCCCCTGCCCAAAGGGCAGGAAGTCAGCTGGAGTCATAGGATCCCAGCAAGATAAGCATCCAATTTACTTTTGAAGGTGTTCAATGTAGGTGCTTGAACCACTTCTGATGGCAGGCTGTTCCAGACCTTGGGGACTCAGACAGTAAAGAAATTCTTCCTTATGTCCAGCCTGAAACAGTCTCTCAGTAGTTTATGACCATTCGACCTCGTCATCCCTTTGGGTGCTCTGGTGAACAAACGTTTCCCCAGATACTGGCGGTCACCCCGATAAACTTATAGGTGGCCATCAGATCACCCCTGAGCCTGAACTTTTCCTGGCTAAAGAGCCCCAGAAACAATGCCGGGACAAGAAATGTAAAACCTGCCAACACATCTCCACCACTCCCATGATAATTACACCCTACAACAAAACCATCGCTATTCCTGGATCTTATACCTACACCTCCAGAAATGCAATATATTTCATCCAGTGAACTGAATGCCCTGATGGAAACTACACAGGAGAAACCAAACGACAACTGCGTACCAGAATGAACACACACCAAACATTGATCAAAGACAAAAATACCCAATTACCTGTGGGTGCACATTTCTCACAAGACAACTACTCTCTTTTGAATCTTTCACTTCTAATCCTTAAAGGGAATTTACAAAACACCTTTTGTAGATGTGCCTACGAACTCCACTTCATAAATATACTGGATACAAAAAATCATGGACTAAACATAGAAACTGGATTTATGGTACATTATAACCTGCCTGCCATCTGATAACCCCAGGTAACCTCTCTACATTTTACCAGCTATATTTTATCACTGGTCAACATTCCCCTCTTTTGTGTCTCCCCCCTCCATCCCACTCCCCAACCTACTGTCCTGTACCCATTAATTCCCATCCCCTCTGATCTTCCCTGCCAAATATTTGCATTTTCACAGACCTGCTTTTGCTTATTGGCTTCAGAACCTTGTCTGCTTATGTCCTTAGACCAACATATATATATACACACACACACACACATATATATGTATATATATAACCAGCATCCCTGGGCCATGAATTCTAAAGGGAGAGGACTGTCATTTACTATATGTTTGTACAGCGTATAGTAAATGACAGTCTTGCTAGCATCTCTAAGCAATCCAGTAACACAAAACAATAAACAATGAACCTGTATTATTTCATTGGACAAAGGTAACCACACATATGGAGCAATCTAAATCTTTCTTTGCTATGTGTGGATAATTATGAGTAAAATATCAGTCAGTCATCCTGTGAGCATCAATCAGTGTGTTGATTCTTCCCCCCAGTGGGTTGCTGCTTTCTGGTGCAGCTAATTGACCTCTGACCTGTTTATTGCTTTATTGCCACAGATTTAGCACCAGTTTATTCATCAACATCTGGTGGTCTGAAAATTGCGTTTTACATTATTAGCTCTCAAATGGATAGCTAATGCTGCTTAATGGGGCAGTTATGAGCTATTATAGATTCATTTTTCTCATTTTACTAATGAATGGAAAACCTCCATCAAATAAATATTTGCCAGTTGGCTTAATATCAAAGCCTCTCATTAAAAATAGAAAAAGTCCTAGAGTATGGAGAGGTGAATTTGGCAGAATGCAGTTTTTCAGAAAGTTCCATTTCTGCATGCTCTGTGTTTGCATAGAGGCCCAACTGGCAATCGACCACTCAGTGTGAACAAGGTTGAGCTGTATTTACATATTGTCTCAGCAAAATGCTACTGATTTATTTCTCCAGGCCTGATGCACAATGTGGCCTGACTTGAAATGGCTTCATTCCCTGGCAAAATAAAAGAAAATAAACATGTTTTGGCCCTCTTTTATACTACGTCTCTGTCCCATAGCTCAGTAATGTTTTCCACTGGAAATGTGCCACTTGCATCATAGCATGATCTGAAATAGGGACCACATGAAATATCTGTGCATGTGTGTGTAGGCATATGTAAATACGTATATATTCTAAGGTGGGGGGGCAGGTGGTGTTCAGCACTGGATATGGTCTAGACACAGGTATGAGGGTTGTATTTAACCCCTTTATCCTGGTTTGGATCTGACAATCCAAAACCTGAAGGTTTTGGACATAGCGAATATCTCCCAAAGTCAATAGTTCTTACAAGCTGTCAGTGTTGGACTGGTACCTTAACAAGACAATTGGTTATTTTAACATGACTTGAAGATGTTTGTTTATCCTCTATACGATGGCTATAAATGCCTTCTGTTCTTTGCTTCTTTATTTGCATTACAGACATACCTAAAGGCACTACTGCTTCGTTGTGCTGGGCACTGTGAAAACACATGGTAAGAGACTTTCCCTACCTCAAAGATCAACAGGAGGCTCCAACCCATGAATCACTGGCACCATATTGCCCACAAGATCCTCCAACATTGCTTAAAGCTACTGGAAACATAAACGTTAAAATTGAGGGTGACAAGGAAAGCAAATATGACATTACCCACAGCATGTTATTGTTGCTCACGGGCCAGAAGTTGAGAATCACTAGAAAGATCCAGATCTGGCAAAGACTTACTTTTGGATGCATCTTTAACCACATCTAGCACCACTGACTTGAATGGCATGCTCACAGGTAATGAATTAAACACACAAATAAGCTTTTACAGGGCATACATTTCCATCCCTGCAGTCTCTTAAGGACATAGTAACTTGGCTCCCATGAACTTTAGTGCTGAAGCTAATGGAACTGCTCATTCTCATCAAGTCACACCCAGGCTTGGGGGTCTGTAGCCCTTACACCCATGTGTATAAGACAGACTCTAGCCCATGAGAGAAAGATATTCTTTTAATCAAACAGGGAGCAGAGATTCCTGATAAAACTATAGATCCTGCTATGGCATCTCTAACAAAGAGCTGTGACTTAGAGTTAACTGTGGAGCAGTTAGCAGAACTTACACTTGCCACATTTTGACAATGTGTATCCTATTGGAGGCAATGTAGGGGAGAGAGCGCATAACAAACATAAATTATTTTAGCATTGTTACTAAAATTTAGCGATCTCTTGTTTTTCCAAGCCAAATAACTGCTGTCATTTCAAAGAGAACATGCCCTAATCTAAAGTTACTGGAGCACGTAGAAGCTGTGCCAAGTCTAACATATCTGTGAGCCTTGTGGAGCATTAAATAGCACAGATGGCACTTTGAATTATTTCCGAAAATGTCGCTACATCTCTAATATGTGAAGCACAATTTCCCTAATCTCAGGGTTGCGGACTCTATGAGCCTCCCTCCAATACAGTGGGTGGTTAGTACAATTTATTACATGAATGTTCTGGCACTGTTTGACTTTCCATTATCAATCCCTTTCTTCATGGGATGGTAGGAGGGCAAAAACATTGTCAAATGAAGGCAAACTACAATGCGATCAGCTTGGAGCAGCATTTTATTCGAAGGAGCTGTGCGATCGGGGCAGGCAGAACACGGAGCCCACTTGGAGCCCTCCTGGATCCATCCACCGTGTTTGCAGGTGCAAAGATTTGGATCTGACTGGATCAAGGTTTGTAATTCTTTGGTACAAAGAATGTGATTGCACATCCCAAGCATAAATGGAGTTCCCATTCTGTTAGGCCTTTAGCTGCTACCACAATATCGGTGGAACATAACAATCCTCCTTTTTAGCATTTCTTACACAATTTTTAAAGTCTGGGGGCAAATCCTGTTCCTTCTTCTACAGGGGGTGGGAGATCATGTGTAATAGAAAGCTTTAAAGGCTGGAATATCATCCAGAGTTGATGTAGGGCAGCTGTGGTCTAGAAGGAAGGATTTGGTCCATAACATTAGATCAAAACTGGATCAAAACTGACTAAGAAAAAGTGCAAATCTGACATACATCTTGAATGCTCTGATCCCAAACACTTACCCTTTTCTGTCTTATTCATTTAAACTGTTAGAGGTTACTGGTAGGAATTCTCCTTGTCATTGTACAGTCCCTAATATTTTAGGATCTTGGTCCCCAGTGGCACCTCTGGAGAGTTTCAAGGTGATCAGCACCCTATGGCTGCTCTTTTCTACCAGGCCAGTAAAACACCGTTATACACAAACACACCTCAAACCAGAAGATCATTATAAAGTTCTTTGTGGCACTTTTATTCTGTTGGGATCCTATGTTCTCTTCCACAAAAATAAAATCAATCACTTTATAAAGAAATACAAATAAAAAAGTTATTCTTAACCTGATCAGCTCATGGTTATTTTATTCCTCTTGCTTATAGATCCCCCTCACCCCCAAGTAAAGCAGAAATAGGGATTAGAGCTGAGGAAAAAGGTGGTGGTTCACAGCGTTTTGGAAACATTTCCTTAAGTGGGGTACAATGGGGGGTGGTAGTGCTCACACTAAGGTCCATAGTTATCCTAGAAAACCCCCCAGGTTAACAGGCTACCAACCCGAGTGAGAACAATTCACAAATACAGATTTATAGCATGGGGCCTAAGTATGTGTCTGAAAGATTTATCTTTACACTGAGGCACCTTTCCATCACTTTGGCAATGGAAAGAGGCCTTAAGATTTTGCCCCTGTTCTCAGTTTGGTACAGTGTGTCAGCACTGTCCTGTGCTGAATAAAATGCCTGCCCTATTTAAATGTGGTGATATGTAAACCTCCAACAGCTTCACAATATAGTGTGCAGAGCATCCTTCTTGGCAGAAATACAACCAAGCAAGCCCTGTACCCACCTTGAGGACCACTCTGATCCCCTTCTCCAGCCTGATCTCTTGCTCTGCTTTCTGCCTCTGCCCTATCTGTCCCTCTGTTCCCAGCTCCCTAACTGATTTGCTGTGTGCCACACACTGAGGCTACCTGTGCCATTTGCAGCATGCATGTTGTACATTGGCCAGTCCTGAGCCACAATACACAATACAGAAGACGTAGAATTTGACCCAGTGTATGTCTGGGAAAACCCCAGACATATGGTAACCCTATTTTAGTCCTCTAAGTCTCTGCAAACCTGAATGTGTGACTGCTCTAAAAAGCTAGCATTAACATTGATCAGCATTTGTGCGGCTCACGGTGTAACATATAAGAAGGCCCTAAGTTCCCTTAAATGCACAGCCTCATGTTTGCTGCAGTTTCCACCCTCCGTTTTTTGTTCCAAGCCTGAGGCCAATCTGAATCTCAATGTACAAGTCAGTCAAAACATCTAGAACTATGTCAAGTCACACATTTCATAGGAGATTAATACAAATCAACCTAAACCACCTCAGGTTTGCTCAAAGACAGGTCCAAATTAGCCTAAAAGAGGGCACAACTTTACTCAAAGGTTCTCATCTGGATATTCTTTGCCAGACTTTTGAATTTGTAACAAAATCCAGAACAAGGTACATGTCTCATCATGCTGAGTTTTTGCTGCAACTATTGTCAGGCTATAAAATGAGGCACTAAACTGCCTTCTCTCCCTGCGTAAAATAATAGCTTTCTTCTCACAAGTACAGCATCTAACTTGACAAAAGTCAGCTGTAAGTATTGAAACACACAACACTATGAGTAGGAAAGATCTTTTCTTTATGGAGATATAAAATATACTCTTTTATAACGAGCTTGTAGTTTATTTATTGTTCCCAGGTGGCTATTGAAAGCTCCTTTAAATGTTGATTGATAGAGTACTGATTTTTGTCTGCCCTACTGGTGTAAACAGAGAATACTTGAAAGCAGAATATATTGGCAATAAAAATGTTCTCCTTTTTGAGGTCTATCAAAATAAAATATACTTGGAAACTTTTGAGGTTAATTTTTTTTTCCAAAAGAAAATCTGTGGGAAATTGCCTTTCATTTCTGAGAACACAATTTAAATCCAATTTGAGGGTTTGTATGAAATACCTTAGGTGCTCTCTGCTCTGAATTCAGTTGATTAATGCAGCCTTAAAAGATCTGCCAAAGAATCAGGCAGATGTAATTAGAGGAGTGGCAGCTAATACTACACAGATCATCAAAGGATAAGTATGCACAAAGAAGAGAAAGATTCACAATGCAATTGTGATAATCTCCTCAGATTATAGAAGTATACTACAATCAGGATTAGGGAAAAGTAATGAAAGACTTTATTTATATGTAATCAAAAATGCTAAGGCCTAATCTAGGTAGGACAACCAGGTCTGAGGACAACCAACCTAGGTAGGACAACCAACTGGGCTGACTTCCCATCCCCAGCACTAGATCAGGCTGGGGAAAGGAAGTCAGCCCAGCTGGGCTGACTTCCCATCCCTAGCCTGATTGTAGCAGTGGGGAGGGGAACTGAGCAATTGGGTTCAGTTCCCTCCCCCAGCTCCCCAGTCCCAGGTGGCAGCATCTGACTTCCTTCCCTCATCTGGTATGCAGAGTGGGGGCTCGCAACCCCGGGAGGACTGGCACAGCCCCAGCAGCCCTCCTGGGGTTGCAGGCCCCCATCTGCCTGCCGGATGAGAGAGGCTGTTTCAAGCTTCCCCATTAGAGCAAATGGGGAAACGTCGAAACAGCGTTGAAACAGCCTGAGTGTTTCGACAAAGTGAAACGGAACAGCTGTTTTGAATTGAAATGAAATTCGAAACAAAACACCGTTCCATTGAAACCTCAAAACTCAAGTCAAAATGGAATAGTGCTGTTTCATATTGCCCTACTAAATACTTTTAAAAATGTATCCCATCATATCTCTCTTTCTCTCTCAGTTCTACATTGGCTGTGGTGCCTCATGGATAACAAGACTTCAGCACTGGAGACTTGAGTTCTCCTTGCTTTGCGCTAGCCTTTTGATAAAAGTCATATCACCACTCTGTGCCTTAGCTTCCCCATCACAAAACAGGAGAAATGATACCAGTCTTCTTTGTAAAGACCTTTGAAACCTGCTGAGGAAAAGCACTACATAAATGCTGAATATTGTTAAATGTAAAACGAGGGCATTAACACACTCTACTTCAGAGGGCCCTGTAAAGATAAATACCTCGCAATACTGTGCAATGTTCACCTGCTATGTTTTATGAAGGACCATATTAAGACAGATAAGAGGTATTTCTAATTTGCACAGATGTAAATGAAAGTGGCCACAGTACTGACTGCTAGACCAACAAAGTCAGGAGGCTCTTTGCCAAATACAAGATTGGGCTCAGGCTTTCCTGACAATGCAGAAACCCTTTGAATCAATATTCCACTGCAGAAAAAGGACTTGGAAACCAATCTGCATGTCGCACTGGAGCAATTGTAGCGTGGCTCCGTTTGGATGCCCTCCAGAACTGGTACCAGCAGCTCCTCTGCCCTAGCACAGATGTCCCATTTTATCCTTCACCATGTAATCTGGACTCTTGTAAGGTTGCATACGTCTGGCCTTTCTCTGTCAGACAAGTAAAAGCCTTGCCAATAATGCAAGGAAAATTAATGCACCCTTTTTAGGTATTTACCTTCAACCAGAGAATGGGTAGTGATTTTTTGGGGGGTTCAGGCTTTATCTGCTGACACTTCCCTACCCCACGTCCCCTCAGTGTGCCACAGAACTTGGTTCTGGTGATTCTGAAACCAGCACTATCCATCCAGACAGGCATTGCTATGAAAAAAAAATTAGCAGACATCTTACTAATAATGGACTGTCATATGTAACTCAAAAGATGCTTCCCCATTCCCATTCATGCTGTGGGTCAGCAAAGCATATCTAATTGATGAGTATGACAGCACAATAGCCAACAGGAGTATAACTCTTTTCCTCCCATTCTCTTTTCCTCTGAAACATAAATACCTTTCAGTTAACATTACAGATACATCCTGGATTTAGCCCTACTCATAATTAGATAGAGGATAACATTTTTAGAGGCGTAAAAAATAGATCCAAAATGGAATTAGGTGCTGAGTGTTGCAGCACTCAATGCCAGCCACTGCCAATGCATTTTATCCAGGGGTTGTTTCAGGCAAAATATATAAACAGCCCATGAAAGAGGGACTGGAGTCCAAGTCCGCCCCCCTTTCCAGGTGATGATGTTCATTCACGCTCCCTCTCTGCGGCCCAATGAATCTTGAAGCCTCCCATGCAAAGTGGAACAGCTTCAAAGGGAGAGGTGAAGACTGCTGCCCTCATCCCTCCAACAAATAGCCCATAGCCTAGCTATGATGATATTCTCCAGGGAGGTAGGAGATATGGGTTGAAATCCCTCAGGCAGAGCCCAGAGGAGACAGGTGGAAGAATATGCATCTAGATTGGACTTAGCTGTGACCTAGGCACTGGGCTACTTAACCTTATCAAAACCGAGTCATTTCTAGGCCCTTCTACAATTTGGTGATAGCTGCAGTCTTGAAGCTAGCCAGAATTTAAGTGCCTAAATTTCACTTGGAGCCTGATGCATAAAAGGAATTAGGCACTAAAGAACCCGAGTGACACTTTAAAAGTAACTAGGGACACATTTACAAAGTTCATTAGATACTTAGGGGCCCAATGAGACTTTCAAGTGAATTAGATTCCATGTTCTTAAAGGGATTTGGATACTTAAAGACAGAGATAGCACCTACTATGATTTTCAAAAGGCACTATGAGAGTTAGGCCTTTAGGTGTGTTTCTGAAAATCCCTCTAGGCACCTAAATAGTTTGAAATAGCTTGTCCTACGTACCCCACTGCTGTTGAGTTTCATGGTGGGAAACACCTAACCTGTTTAGGTGCTTCTTAAAAGTCTTCCAGGTGCCCAAGTGCTTTTTAAAGTCTGCCTCTTGGTCACATTTGAACTGAGACCTAGGCTCTTTACATTTTATCAGCCCCAAAAGTGTTTCATAACCTTCTGAGCATATAAAAATAAAGGATTCCAAGGAGAATCACTATATAATTACTGTTGTTGCCATTAATATCTTGACTTTTCATCTGAAATAAAAGTAGCTTTCAAACTTGGCTCCCTGTAATGTCATTTTTAAACTAATAAATAAAAAGCAACAACATCTTAATGGCAACCACTTTGGATTTTAACTTTGTAGCTAATACACAATTCTTGAATAGAATCTCAAATTTTGTCCTGTTTTTCCTGGCAAATATTTTATTGGCGTTATTCAACAGTATAAAAGCTCAACTTGGGTTTTCAGGCTACTTTAGACTCTGAAACACCTCCAGAGAAATATTGATCCCCGAGTGTGTCTAGATCTAGCTCCAGAAAAGAGAATTATACCCAGCTATTCCCTAATATCCAAAGCTGTCCATATTCCTGAACAGGTTCCAGAAAATAAATATTGCCTTTTAGCTGTTTTCCTGGCTCCTTCTCTACATGCATTAAACACAAAAGCACAACTTGTACAAAAAAAACCAGATAGCTATCTGTAGTGTTTAATGAAAACAAAACTCTTGTGCCAAAAGCATTTGCTGATATAATAAGAGTCCACGCTGACCTTCTACTGAAGTAGGAAAGCAAAACTCGGAAACAGGAGCTGAGATATTTCATGTTCCCTCTAGCTATGCCTACAGATGAAACTAATACAGTTCTGGGCCATTATTTCTCAATGAAATCCAAATTAATTGAGAGCTGTGCCAATGGTAAGAGGCTTCAAGCAAGACTTAGCACCACACATATGTAAAAACTGTAGGTCTAGCTAAATTTTCATTACACTACTTTTATATGTATATTCTCAAACCTGTAAAGCATTACCATAACTCTACAAAGCATGCCATTTTCAGGGTAGGATGGCATAAAATTCCTCTAGCTAGGTGGATATATTATCTCACTGAACTTAAAAAATAAATTGAAAGCAAAAAGCAAAGGAAAGGGAAATAATTTTCCAATGAGCCAGGTAGAAATGCTTTGGGGCAATATGAATTCTGTCAAATCATCTTGGCATCTCTCTCCCAGTGGTGGAGAGAAACTGTTCTGTGCATTTTTTTATTATTTATTTTTCCACCAGACCAAACAAAAAAATTATTTCTGGTAAAGTGACAAAATATCTTTCAATGAATAGGATGCATTCCCAAGTTTTAAGTGTCTGGGAGGCAGCAATAATGAACAAGGACTGTCCTGTTATGTAAACTATATGGTAAAATAAGCTCAAAAAGACTTACATGCTTAACTTTAAGTTTTACTGATCATACAATATTCAATGGAACTGTCTGGGTGCTTAAAATGATATATGCACATAAAGTCTTTACTTGAGCAGGACCTATATTTGCTATGTGTTGCATAAAATAAAATGAAGCATAGTCTGTCCCCAGCTTTTGGAATGAACTAAAGCCTACCTGCACCCCTAAGAAATTGGATCAACTGCTTTGTATCACTTAAGAACGCAAAATGTACTTAACAAAGGTGCAAATTTTAAAAGAAACTGAACATCACTGCCATGTCCCCCCCACACAGTATTCAAAGCTTACAGAAGAAATCTTACGTATATAATTCTGCTGATAAGATTAAAATAAAAATGAGAAACATGAAAGTTGAACCTTAGCAAATTCAAGTATCCCTGGAAATAGGTTGCCAGCACAAGGCAAACATTGCATGCTTCAGCTCACAATGAGCTCTCAAAGTGAATCCTCAAGTTTCTGCTCACAGGATTTTGAAGTGAACATAACCATACCTGTTTGCTAGTACTTTCAAGTTGGGTTAATTTGAAACTCCAAGCTGGCCACAACACAGGATAAGAGCCGACTTCCATGAGCGTATGGGAAAGCAGCTGTTGGAGAAGCCAAACTCAGGTTCATTTGCACAATGCAGGTATCCAAGCAAAGTCATTCAGCATTCTCAAATGTCTGCTCAGCCATGTTTAGTGCAAATGAGTGATCCATTCAGGTGAAATAATGCTTTTGTCCCCTGCTCGTGTCGGCTGCAGATTTCTAACTGTGCAGCAGAATGCAACAAAGAATGGACCAAAATGTTGTGACAAAAATTATTCATGTGTTATTTCCAGCTGGAGAGGAAATTTGGCTAAAATGACTCTCTTTGCAGACTATCAGTCTAATCCTGCAAAGTCATGAGGGTCAATGGCCTGGATGAACTGAGAAGCTTTTTTAAATCTGTCTCTCATCTAACCTTTTGAAATGCACACATTGCAGCTCCATTTTTTCCCCTCTTGGTAGCTGTGGAATCAGAGAAAAGCCTGAAATACCTTCCCCGATGTTGTAAAAAGAAGAGGTAAAACTAGGTATCAGTCCTCAGCCATAGAGGTGATTTCCAACTGCAGTGCATGTTAAATTTGCTAAATGGTTACCACTCTAACACCTTGTTTTCACTGGCTCAGGACTTGATGATATTGTCATTTTTTGGGCTGAAAAATGCCGAGCTTGGTCTCTGTTTAAGGACAGGTATTTGGAAAGTTGCAGCAAAAATAATCACTGCATTTTGGGGAAAGAAGAAAGTTAAAAACAAAATTGTCCTGCACCAGATCTGTTTTTTTAAGTGCTGTTAGAAGCTGAAATTGTTGAGTATATAAAACCCATTTTTGAACTGGAAATACTCAGCTGCCTTTGAGAAATGTCTTTGAAAATTCTGACAAAGTGCAATTTTGATACGAATTAGCTATGGCCCACTGAAAAAAAATCACATGCTGCATATGCACAATATATTTTGCAGAGAGCTTTTCACAAGGCCCATAAAATATGCAATGGTGCATATAGGAACATGGCTAATTTAGCTGCATAATGAAAAGTGTAATGAAGATCCAAGAGAGTTAAAGAGGGCTGCTGTTTGTATAACTGTCTACGTTTGTATGATCTAGTGAGGGACAAGCTCTCACCTTGATATACAGACCAGTGAATGAACAGGAGATCATATGTGACCTTTTCTGTGGACAAACCAAGTTCACTGAGAAAAACAACAGCGAACAGTTGGGTGACTAGAATAGCATTAGCAGCAATAATACTTAATATGAGTCTACAGCTCACGTGTAGCCTGAGTCCACATAGCATAAAATAGAAATCGTATAGCCTGTATACAGCATAGCTGCAACTCTCAATGTTTAGTGAAATCTTCACTGAGAAAAAGTTGCCAGTGAGTACCCCGAGAAGAAAAAAATTAGTGCTTTATCATAGTCCTTCAGCTACTCGCATGCACTCCATACACACCTTGCAGGCTGATGGGAGCAGGCCACATCGAACTGCTTAAGAATCCTGCTTAGTACCTCATCACCTAAGAAGGGAAAATGAAAGTAGAGCTGGTCAAGCATTTTTCAGCAAAGCAGGGGTTTTTTTTTCATTTGACAGTGCTGACACAACAGCGCCAAAACTTTTTGCAAGAATATTTCCATTTTTTTTACCTGGGCAGGCTTAGGTCCAGGATGGACTTTCTGGTCAAAACTAACGAAAGAGTGAGCCCAGAGAGCCCTTTGAGAGTTCTCTTTAGTGCAGAGGGAAGTGATGCATCATTCCCGATGACAACAGTTCTCACTGCATTCTCAGAACAACTCTGATGGGTGAGGTTGTGACCTGTGCCATGACCAAAATTGTCCAGCCTTAAAATCAGTGATACTATGTTTTGCGTTTAGATGCGGTGTTGAGTGAAGCACCATCTGCACGCTCTGTTGAGAGAGCTGTGCCTAATGTTTCTAAAGTCATCATCTAGTGCTAAATATGACTCAATATTTTTGTGGATCCATCAGAGAGCAGAAGTAGGCCAGTTATGTAAGGCCGTGAGACATTTCACCAGCTGTTTAGATTCAACACTGTTTCAACTCATTTCAAGCTCGAAACAGTGAAATTGAATTGAAATGAAGGGCTTCAAAACAGCCTTGAAACAAAACAAGGCTAGTCAAAACACTTTGAAAGTTTCAAAACATTTTGAGTTTCGAAGCAGCCAGAAGCCAGTGGCTCCACAGCCCCATGTGGCTCAGCCAGGAGCACACCCCGGCTCTCCCCACCTCCCGTGGCTGAGCTATGGGAAGCTGATCACAGCACAGGGGAAGGGAACCGAGCCCGGGCTCAGTTCCCCTCCCCAGCGCTGCAGTCGAGCTGGGGAAGGCAACTCAGCCTAGCTGAGCTGAGTTCCTCTGCCCAGCACTGGATCAGGCTGGAGAAAGGAACTCAGCTCAGCTGGGCTGAGTTCCTCTCCCCGGCCTGATCTAGTGCTGGGGAGGGGACCTGAGTGATCAGGCTCAGTTCCCTTCCCCAGCTCCCCGGTTCCAGGTGGCAGCACCTGGCTTCCCTCCCTCACCTGGCAGGCAGATGGGGGCCCACAGCCCTCTTGGGGTTGTGGGCCTCCATCTGCCTGCTGGATGAGAGAAACTGTTTCAAGCTTCCCCTGAAAGCGTATGGGCAAAACTTTGAAACAGTGTCACTGTTTCAGCTAAACGAAATGGAACAGTGGTTTCGAATCACAATGAAATTCGAAATGCTGTTCGGTCAAAACCTCAAAAGTCAAGTGGAAACAGAACAGTGCCATTTCGCACAACCCTACCAGTTAGTTATAATACACGGGGGCTAGTGAGTTTTGCATCAGGCAGAGTTTCATGGTGAAGCACTTTTACACATTTCTAGAGTTCTCCTGTTATCTAGTAAACTCCAGTGAAGACTTAACCACTTCATATGCTATTCTGTGCTATAACCTAACAGCACACTGGCAGCTGTACAACTGAGTCTAGGTTCATCTGTGCATATAGGACTTGTTATGATCCATCTTTCCCTTATTATTTGACAATAGCTGTAGAGGATGCAATGACTGCATCAGTGGAAGTAGCTATTGCTCTAGCAATTGATGTGTTCTACACTATGAAACGAACCAGCTCTTGCACATAGATAATAAGGTCTTCAATATTTTTCTTGAATATACTATGAAAGGTACAGTCAGTTGTATTCACACTTGAGCAATTATATTTGCTATGGCTAAGAGGGGAAACCCCAGATTTGACATTCAGGTTTATGTAGCCACACAGTGACTAACTTAATGGATCAGTGCAGACAGGATGCAGTCCTTCTTCAGATCCATTTTTCTTGTTATATAGAAAAATCCTGTATAAGCTGAGACGTACTGGCTAAGTTAAACATTTCAGACCAGCATTTTTATTTGTCTCTCGCACAGTTCAGTACTGTATATATTGACACAATTCAGTGGTTTGTTGGGATCATTTTCAGATGCTATAAACCGGAGAGACGCTGTCAGTTCTTTCTTTCATGAAACGCACTCCTACAGTTACAGCACCTGTTACATTTCAGTGTTTAGTTTTAAAGGTTTTAATTCAAAACCATGCTGGCCTTTCTGACATCCTTTTCCAAAAGCAAATAGGTTTCATCATTAAGGCGGAATAACACTAATCAGTCTTGTTACCTATCATGTGTCAGGAGATAAGTAGAAATTGGCCTGAGCCACAAAGCTTGAATCCAGATCTACACTTTACCAAACCACCAAAGACACACTCCAATCCAGGATTTCATTCCAGCCTACCTTAATGATTGCAGAAAACTGCAAAGTGGGGCTTTGGATCAGGTTCAACACTTTTCCAAAATGTTTCAGTGTACAAATCCTGGTATTTCATTCCAGCTCATCTCTAATTATAATTATTATACAGAATGTCAAGTCTCAGGTTATGCACTTTAAAGTTCTTCCTATAAACAATTAATTAGTTTGCTGCAGCCCTTCTATAAATAGCAAGTGCACATAAATTATTCTCATCTGTTCAGACAAACAAAATCACTGCTCTGTTTTCGCCTTCTGATTTTCCCTAGTGGACTGCAGCTGTTAGGCAGTCAGCTGGACATGCACATGTGTGCTGTTCATATTTAGAGCTAAAAATATGATTATGTGCGTATTTAATTGACAACGCTTTTCCTAATGAATTAATGCTTGAAAAATCAGGTTTTCCCCAGAAAATGTCCAAAAGCATTTTTCATTAATTTAGCAGGACTTCTATCAAGTTAGTAACTCACATAAGAAATCTCTTGCAACTCCAGCAGAAATGCTACACAACCTAAAGCATGTTTTCCTTATTATGAGGCCTTGTGCTAATAGAGGACAGATTACATATGGTGCCCTCCCCCACTAATTTCACTGAAGTGTCTTCCATTGACACCATTTGCCAAGAGCATTGCAAAGTCCCAGTTGAGCAAGGAGAGATTCATGATCTTCCCACTTGTCACATATAACTCACTGGTTATGACGCAACATCTGCAGAGGAGCAAAAATGAGTGGGGAAAGAAAATATCAATCCTCAGTTTGTTAATCTTGGTCACCAGAATTGGGAGCAGGAAAAGGAGGGAGAAGGGAAATAAGAGCAATAGGAAGAACTGTGGAAAAAACAACCAAACAGGGGGAGGAGGGAGGCTGACCAAAAGTCAAAATCTAGCTTCCAAGAAATAAGGCTAAATACCGACAGTCAAAAAGCCTGAGAGTGAATTGATTCAGTCTTTGCAGGTTAGTCTAAGATGCAGAGATTAAACTAAGGAACAACAGGTCAGACATTCACTTTTGATACAGGAAATGCAGCTACATGCCTGTAGTGGCTCAGACCAGAAGCTGGGGGTTGCCAAAGCATGTAGCTAGCATGGGCTGTGTATTCACTTCCTCTTCTTTCTGTCTCCAAGGTCTCTGGGATTTGAGTCCAGAATCACAACAACAAGACTCTGCGGAGTTGCTTATCATTTCCTTTTCCTGCTTCCAGGTGCCTCTGGATTTGTAGTCCACAGTTGCAGCCAGCAGTAAGTTTTAGCAGGGCAGGGCAGTTCTGTACTTGGGGGAAGGGAAGTTGAATCCTCCTCCCTGGCCCCAGACCCCAGTCAGGGTTTGCCTGGGGGTTGGGGGGCAGTCTCTGCCTCCCTGCTGGAGCAGACAGCATGGCCCAGACCATGCTAGAAAGCATGCTGGGATGCTAGGGGGCTGTGATTTAACTTGAACCAGGAAGGGATCTGAAAAGTTTCATAAACCAGTTTGCCCCAAATCAGTTAAGTCTGAGAGTACATTCAACCAGGTTTATCTTAAACCAGTTTCAGCCATTTTGAAACTGGCTTATGTGCACTGAATTTCTGTTTTGTTACAGATTTAAACAAGTTTCTGATGACTCAAACAGGTTTATGTATAACTTCTGTCCCTAGTCTAAGTGCTGGCTGCCTTTTATTTCTTCCTAGATGATGCATAACTCCCTTGAAATTCCAGGAGAGTTCCATCCACTTATGTCAGGGCTGAATTTGGACTGTACTGGATATTAGGGCTGTGCGAAGCTTTGGTCCCTTATTTGATTCAGTGGAGATTCAGCCAGTTTCAGTGGCTGAATCCCCGAATCTGAATCAAATCAGAGGACCCTTTTATCTCTCTGAATCAAATCAGAACCCTCTGAATAGGTTTGGAGAGATTCAGAAAGATTTGGTGATACGGAAATAGACACAGCTTTAAATGTTTTTTCTACATACCTCTGGGTAGCAGGTGGCTTGTGAATGCTGCAATGCTGCATTCACAGAAGCATAGGGGGCTCCTCAGGATGCTTGGCAGCAGACCCAGTAGTGGACCAGAAGTAGTTCTGGTCCAATCCTGAGTCCACCAGGTAGCGCGTGGGGGTGGCCACCCTGCTTCCCCACCCCCAGCTCAGAGACTGGTGCGACCTGGGTCTCTGGACAGGCACCTGGGGTCCCCCGTTGCAAATCGCTGAGCTGGGGGGCCCACAGGGGGCCCCCACATGCTCCCCAGTGGACCTGGAAGTGGATCAGAAGTACTTTCAGTCCACTTCTGGGTTTACCACCAAGCATGTGGAGGGCCCCACCCTCACACTCCTGTGGAATGCTCCATCTGTCCCAGCATCACAGCATTCACAAGCCATGCTGGTACCTGAAGGTATGTAGAAAAAACCTTTAAGCTGTGTTTATGTCTGAATCACTGATTCTCTGAATCAAAATTGAATCTTCAGATCTGGATTTGGCTAAATCAAATCAGGGACAGTGTCTGAATCAATGAATCATATCACTGTCCCCGATTTGGGCGAATCTGAATCCAAATTGAATAGGGCCCACTTCATACACCCCTACTGGATAGCATCTTCTTCATGGTAAGGATAGCCAAAATTTGGAATGGCCTTCTAAGGAAGGTGGTGCTGTCCCCTACCTTGGGGTCTTTATGAGAAGGCTGGATAGGCATCTGGCTGGGGTCATATGACACCAGCACTCTTTCCTGCCTAGGCAGGGGTTCAGACTCGATGATCTGTTGAAGTCCCTTCTGACCCTAGCATCTATGAATCATGTACTGTCAGCATGTTTCAAGGTCTCCATATCCACTCAATGACGATCTTTAACTTCCCAACTTCTGGAACCTGTAGCTTATCTGGAAACTAAAGCATGTGTTTGGCCAATGCTTATGCTCAACCCATTTTTAACAGGGTTACTGAACCATAGGCTAGATCTCCACTGTCTCAAATACAGTGAAGTCATTTCCACTAGTGCAACATGGAGGTAAAATGTTACCAACAAGAAATGTTGCTATCTTGTACAAACTTTAAAGTGGGGAAAATGACTTCATGAAGTGCAGGGATGTAGAGATTTGGGCCCAATATGTTGTTCTGCTTCTGCTTTCCAAGTCTTGCTGCCAAGTTTCAAACAAGCCAATTCAATATTGGCAGCTAAAATAGACAGGTCTCTTTTCTCAACAGCTGACAAAGTTCTGAGGCACAATTTTACATGTTTAATAATCTCTAACTGAGATGTTAAAGTCAAGAGATCTGTTAGACCATCCAATAGGATACCTCGTGCAGTGCAAGCTATAGATAGCCACTTAATTACCCTGCATTGAGCCTAATAACTTGTATTTGTTTAAAATATCTCTTCTAGAAAGGCATTCAGTTTGGAACTAAAAGAGATGAATAATTCCTGCCATAGTTTGTTCAACTGGCTATCCCTCTCGCCATTAAAATTTGCACCTTATTTCCAATTTGAAGTCTCTCATTTTAAATTTCCACACTTTGGCCTGTTTTGTGCCTTTGTCTGCTTGGTTAAAGAGTCCTTCAGTATCTTCCTTCCTGTGAAGGAACCAAGATACTTTAATCAAACCATTTTTAAAAAATAAATTCCAAAGGCTGAATGCTTTAATTTTTTGCCCAGAAGTAGGCCAGTGTTAACAGTATTGAGCAGCCCAGTACAAATCTCACCTCTAAACCCCATGAAGATCCACAAATTAGGACTGCCTTTGCCAGTGGGTCTTGTCTGTTAGGTATGCTCCAGAATGCTTATTGAGTCAACCTACAGACAAATGCTGTGTTCCTTTACATATAGCCGGAGGAAAAGCACCTGGTGGTGATATACTTTTATATATCTGTTGAGTGGTTACACCACGGGTGCAAAACATGGAGACCTCTCTACCTCTAGGATTCAAAACCACACCTTCCACCTTTTAGAAGACACCCCTCACCACCAGGGTTTGGAGGAGGGCATTCTCTACCCTTCTTGTTGAAACAGTACCATTGAGTAGAAAAGAATTAGAGGTTAATTGGGGAAAGAAAAGAGCAAAATCAAGCTGATTTTTGAGCCCTGGGAGAGGAGCAACCTGAACTTCAGCCCCTGCTCCAAGAACCGTGAAAGTATTTAATGGCAAATGTTCAGTGCATAGTTTATTACAATAAGAGTAGTAGCACTGAGCTGTGCACTTAAGCTTGAGAGAGGGGTGGAAATTAGGAGACCCCCCCTCTTGTCATTGATTTGTATCAGTTAGAAATTGCTCAGAAATTGCGCCATCACCAACAGAATTGGGTCTTGCTCAGCATGCTAAACTTTGTGGAATTAATTTCCACATGCTTAGCTTCCTTGTATTCAGGGATCTAACTCAAGATCATGGTGCTTAAACATTCTGGGTGCATCTACTCATGCAATTAATCCTTAGCAATAAACTCCAGCACAGTTCACACCAGAGAAAACATCTCCTGGTGCAGCGTTTACACCTGGGACCACAGCAATTCAACCTGGGGTGGAGCAGCCCTGAGGAGTCAGCCCCAGGCTGTGTTGGGTGGCAGAGGAGCTGTCTGGGGTATGAGGGTGATTCAGTGCAGGGCTAACCAGATCCTGTCACAGTCTACAAGTGCCTTTGATCATACCTAATTACTCTGCCATAAGATGGTACCATCTCCAACAGGATAGTACTATCTTAATCTAATGCGCTCTAATACTGGTGCATGTATAGACTGTAACACTTACTGGGCACATCTACATGAGACACTACATCACTGTAGTAATGACTTATGGCAGTGTATCTCATCACTACGGCAATGTAGGATCAGCAGGCATGATCCATGACACCACCGCTACTATGCAGAAGCTCATTGCTACCGCACGGTAGGGTCAGAAATGACCCGTGCAGTGTTCGGACTGCACAGTATCAGTGGTTACTGCATAGTCATTTACTACAGTTAGTCATTTAGTACTAAATGACTGCGCAGTAACAACAACACAATTAGGCGCACATGACCCTTTAAGGTGGATTAACCTAAATTTAAAGTGTAAAGTCTGCACATGCGTGCCCTTAATGAACTTTAAAAATAGTGATTTGGGGCTAATAATGCCTACATTTGATACCTTCAAATGTGGTTATCAGATTTAGGCACAAGCAGTTACAGTACATTAACACACATGTAGATACATTAAAGTGCATTAATATTGTCCCAAGTCAGTACACACACAGCGTTAAAGCGCTGTAATGCCTGCACGTGTAGATGCTTGCCTAAACCACTTAATGTGCATTAAGCTGATGCACAAAAAGTTTAGGCACACTTAAATGCATGTGTAGGCACACCCACTGTAGAGCTGACTAATCTACTCTGCAGTAAAGCACATGTGTAGATGCACCCTCTCTGTAGTGCTGAGCATGATGGTGCCTAAGTCCCTTTGTGGATCTGGGCCTTTCCATATAAGCTTAGAAAAATAAATTAACTTTTCTAAGGCTGATTCCAATCTCACTCACTTCAGCCACCGCTGATTTACATATCATTTATACCTGTGGACATAAGAGCAGAATCTAGTCCTCAGAGTCTGCATTTCCCCTCTTGTACAATGTTCATAATAATAGCTCCTTGCCTCATGTGGCTGTTGGGATTTAATAATGACTATTGTTAGTTCACCTAAGGGGATCATAAAATGATGGACTCTAGAAGTGTTAAAAAGTGGTGAGAAAGTTTTGAAACACCAATTTAGATGTTTCGTACTGCAGACTTGTATGCAATCACCAGATTGCCCAGCCACAGATAAGACACTAAGCATTATTGAACAGTTAATTTTCACAGTGTAATAGCACTATTATCTCTGGAACTGAGCTATGTTGAAGGACTTAATGGCCTTCAAGCTCATGTGGGATCCAGTCTTGCTATCTTCCTTCAAATGTGCATACAAAACTCCCATAGGAAATAGTGGGAGTTAAATAAGCAAAGCACTGGGCCGGTATATTTTCCCTATATACGCTCCTGTTTTATTATTTCTTTATCACTGACCATATGCTTAATGCCATAAAATGCACAGCAGAGAGATGGGCCCTGCTTTTATGTGAAGAACAGTGGAAATTAACAGGAGGGACTAGTTTTGTGTTTGGAGTCTATTTTTATAACTGTCAAAGGCAAACTCCCTTTGACTCATGGCTAGAGCACCTGACTGGGACTCAGGTGATATGAGCTCTGTTCCTGACTTTGCCACCGGCCTGCCAAGCCATCTTACCTTTGTGCCTTGATCTCCTCATCTGAAATCTGAAGATAATAAAATGGACTGGCCCTTCAGAGCATTTGAGACCCACTGATGTGAAGAGCCATGGCACCACAGAAGTAGGGATATTAGAAGTAACTTCATATCTGCTTTTACTTGATTCAGTTCAAGTCAAGTTATTCCCAAGGCCACTGAGGCACCTTAAATGCTGTGCATCACTGGTGATTCTTTGGGCAAAATGACCTGGCGGCACTCATCTCCTCTCTGGGTATGGATGGCTGTTGGCTCACAGGGAGCTCATCCACCTTTTGACAGGTCTTTTTTTTAGTCCTGATAGATGTCCACGCACCCTCCTCACCCAGGCTAGCCTAGGTGAGGAGCACCAGTTTAGTCGCCGACAGCCCGACCATGGACTGAGTTGAACTGGTTTATTTAGTACCAGATAGCAGACCAAGAAAGGCCTGGCCTAACAGGAGTTGAATCAGTTAGTAATATAAAAATCCACTGGCTATATTGAGAACCATTAAGTGATCTTTCTTTTACTGTATTTTCTTCTATATTAAAGCACATCTTGTTTTTACTTTCATTAAGGGGAGAGGGCTAATAAAGCCAGCTTTGAACCTCAAAATCCATCACAGTGCATTTAAGTACACTGTCAACAACCCACAGGTGTATGCCATCTGGGAAATGTGTGTTTATGGAAAGGTACGACGGTTCTAAATCCATAACACAATTATGCCAGTCTGCTCTGGTGCCGCTGTGTATATTTAGATGACCGCTTCTTTCCTAGATGCTTAGAGTATAGTCAAATAGTCAAATATCTTCCCCTTAAGGTCCATACCAGGAGAAAAACTAGCTTAAAGCAAAGAAGCTCACACTAGTCTGAGTAAAGCTGGAGAGCAGTAGCAAGCAAAGCCTCTAAGTTCATTATTCTAACTTTTGGACCTATTTTCTACCTATGGGTGACTTTTTGCCATCTTTAAATTTCCCTGAGCATGAGGAAGGGCATGTGTACCTGAAAGCTTGCAGAAAAAGATCAGTTTTTTTATAATTTCTTAGTTTGTCCAATAAAAGGTATCATCTCTGAACTGAGAGTTCTAGAGTTTTGTATTTATTTTGTCTCAGACCAAAACAGCCACCAAATATATCCCTTACTCTAACCTTGTCTCTCTCCCTTTACCTTATATATTTATTGGGCATGTCTACTAAGCTTGTGCGAAGCGGCAGGTGTTCACTTTGGATTCAGATTCAGCTGTTTCAGAGGACAGTGATTTGATTCAGACATTCGAATCACTGTCCTGATTCAATTCAGCCGAATCAGATCTGAAAGATTTGGTGCTGCTTCAGAGATTCGGCCATAGACTAAACAGGCAGATGACACAGCTGCTTCCAGCTGGTAAGTCTGTCGGAGTTGGGGGAGGGGGAAGGGAAGGAGCATGGGGGAGGGAGGGATTGGGGCTGGGGCTGGGGCTGAGGCTGGGGCTGGGGCTGGTACAAGCTGCCCAGCCGGAGTGTAGGGGCACATTACTCAGGGAGGGATGGGGGGGTATGGGATGCAAGTGGAGCAGCGCTGGGAGTGGAAGGGAGGGGGTGGTATGCAGGCATGGCTCACTCCGGGCAAAAGGGGCAAGTGGCAGCAAGGCACAGCCCCTGCTCCCAGCACTGCTGCACCCACATCCTGCACCTTTCTGTGCCAGCTGGCATGCAGTAACAGTGCCTGCCTGCCCACATTGGCTGGCAAGTAGCGACAGTGCAGATTCCCTGCTCCCAGCGCTGGGAGCAGGGACTGTGCCCTGCTGCTGCTGGCTCCCTTCCACCTGGAGTGAGCTGCACTTGCATCACCCCCACCCCCGCAATGCCGGCTGGGCAAGTGGCAGTAGGGCATATCCCCTGCTCCCAGTGCTGCCACACCTGCATCAGCACCATGAGCAGGGACTCTGCCAGCACTTGCCAGCCGGCATGGGGGGGTGAGGGATGTGGGGGCATCAGCACTGGGAGTGGGGGCTATGCCCTGCTGCCACTTGCCCCCTTCTGCCTGGAGCAAGCTGAGCCAGCAATAACAGGACAGAGCCCCTGTTTTGAGCGCTGCCATGCCTGCTTCCCCCCGCCCCATCCCAGGCCTTTTACCCCAGCTGGGCAGCTTGTCTCAGTTCCAATCCCTCCCTCCTTCAAGCCCCTTCCCTCCCTCCTCCCCCAACCCCAACAGATTTGTCAGCTGCCTGTTTAGTCTATGGCCAAATCACCAACTCTTTTCCAAATCTTTTTCCAAATTGATTTGGATGCTCTGAATTGATCTGGAGCTTTCAATTAGTCTCCCTATTTGATTTTGATTCAGAGATTGGGTCCCCGAATCTGGTTGAATCTCCTCCAAATCGAATTAGCTACCGAAGCTTCAGGCAGCCCTAGTGTCTACATGTGGAAATGCTGTGGGGTGGGTTAACTTTAGAGTAAATTACTGCAGAGCATGAAACAGGCTATTCTATTCTGCAAATGCTGCAGGGCAGGGAACAGCCTGTTCCCAGCCCCTGCTCCACAATTGCGATCACGTAGCTGCAGCTGGGACCAGTCTCCCTAGCCCCTGTTCTGCAATCAGAGAGCAGGGGCTGGGAGCACCATTGTCCCTGCCCAGGCTCCAGTGCTCTGGCAACAGGGAGCTCCCAGCTCCCAGGGGCAGGGAGCAATCTCCCACCCCCTGCTGCCCAGCTGACCAGGAGCAAGTTTTCTTCTAGTCTGCCATCTATACATGCTGTACGGTGCAGGAAGTACTTGCAAGTAAATTTGTACAGGTAGCAAATTTACTCATGATTAGAGAAGTAATACAACAAATAAATTAAACAACTTATCTAACAGGATATCAAATATAAATGGTTAGAAAATGGATGTGAGGTTTTTTCTGATGAAGCCCAAAGGGCAACTTGAGCACCCAGCTGACCCCCCACAAAACTGAAAACCAATTTTCAGCTAAAAAAAAATGGAGATTCTGCACTAAAAAAACCCCTGTCGCCTTTCAATTGAGAATCTGAAGCTTTCAGTTTTCCAACAAAAGGCAGCGTTTTCAAAAAAAACTGGCACTTTGGTGAACACCCATTTAACCAAAAATTAACTTTTCTACTGAAAAAAATATTCAGTGGAAAGTATTTAATTAACTGTACTGTCTTGATAGCTCTTTGCTTTTGTGTGAGGTTTTAGGGTGCATACATTACACAGAATGTGCATCAAAATCTGAGAAGATACAAATAAAGGGGAACATTTGAACAAGTAATTATTTGGGAAGGGAAAGCATCCTTAATAAGAAGCTTATGGACCAAACATGAAGGTATACCTACCTATTTTACCACTTTTGAGCATGTATTGTTATAATACAAAAATACATACAACCTAGCACTTTGTTAAAATTACGTCCTTATTTTAATAGACTCTTGACAAATTTTGCTCAACAAACCTTCTGGATTAACTACATTTACATGAAGACAGGGCAGGGTGGTACCTAAATACTTACTTCTTCAGAAAGGCATAAGCTTTTGTAAGCCTACTTTATCAGATACTATGCAGTTTTTGATTAAATGTGAATGTCCGTGGACTACTTCCCATTGAAACTTTTTCTTTCAGTTGAAAAGTTCTTTTTTCAGTTAAATGAGAATGTTCACCAAAGGGCATTGGATGAAGTAAGCTGTCTCATATGAAAGCTTATGTCTTTCTGAATGAATTAGTGTCTAAGGTGCCACCCTGCCCTGCCTTCTGCCTGACTTCACTGTAACACAGCTAACTGCCTTTCTCTACATTTTCATGAATAAGGCAAATGTGTTAGGTTTTATTTCTGAGCAAACGTGTTTCAAAATCTTGTTTGGGCAATGTTGTATTTGGAGCTACTGATACTGACTTTACTTGTTTGTTTGTTTTTATTCATGAGAAACGTGCGTTAAGATTATATGTCCTCTAAATTTGACTACATTAATGATCACATGCCTCACATTTCAGATGTCCCCAAAATGTGTTTTTTTCCGTTCCCCTTTGTAAGATTAGTTGTCTTTTGTCTCTTGTACTACATATTTTATGAAGCCCCTAAAGTTGTACCTGTAACTAATCAAACTTGTCATTATTCTGTGGATGAAGATATATCTTTTGTTTTTCCATATCGCTCAGTAATAAGAATGCCAGCTTGTCTTGTTGACTCTTTTATTCCCTTCTTTTTTCTTGTATTTAAAAGGCACAAGGACCCATGTGATAAAGTCTCATTGAAGTCTCCATTATTCTTCATTTATCTGCACCGAATTGCCTTAGTCATCTATTAGCCTTGATACATTATAAGTCTCTTTGTATCAGGCTACATTTGCTCTCAGAATTTATTGCTCTTCTTTCATCCACTTTTGACCACTACTAGTCTTCTCTCTTTGTTTTTAATTTTCTGGGCTCCTTGCACAGTTCACAACCTTATTGATGTTCAGGATTCATATATTCCAATTTGTTGGAGTTTCTCCTAACTACCAGTGCAAGCCTGGACAAAGGCAGCTTTATCACAAAACCACACTAATTGGAAGTGGAAAAGTGCTGCTTTGTGAGATCCTCTTGTCGATTCGCCTTCCACCCCACATGTAGAGCTGTTCCCTACTGTATTCTGGAATATATAGTCCAGGCTATACTTGGGCTTCAGCTGTCAGTGGGTATATGTTGGTGTTAACTCCCAGTAGAGGCAAGAGGAGCCACAATTTGCAGTGGCTGAAATTACACTGGCTAGAAATCAGAGAACATGCTGCTAGTCCTAATCATGGATTGGGCTTTGGGGATTCATTCATGATTGCAGCACTGTGGTTGGATCAAGGTTAGACAAAGATTCCTTTCAATGACTTAGGCAATTGGGACTTTCAATCCAATGTTTGATTGATTCCTTCCCTCTTTTTTTCTATTTTGTTTTTAAGGAAGTGTAGAGGGGGTTTGTTGGTGGTGGTCTTCTTTTGCATCTGGGATGGAAAAAAAATCAAAAGCAAGATACAAAATGGAAAATCCAGTCCTTGTCCTACTCTATTTTATAGATTTTGGTATCTTTATATTTCTAAACATCAATGAGGTACATATTGATAGTGACAGGGGTATAGATTGTAGCCATGTTGGTCTAAGGACATAGACAGACAAGATTCTTTAGGTAAATGTGAAATCTTTTATTAGAACAACTCTAATAGTTCATTCTTCTTTGCAAGCTTTCAGGCACAAACACCCTTTGTCAGGCTGAGAAAGTATCTGCAGCTGGTCTGTGCTCTTCCTGGATGGAAAGAATAATAAAGAAGCCAGAGGCTGGTATGCATGCAAGAAAAGCAGTCAATGAGTAAACTGAGGAGTCGGTAGGTGAGAAATAGGTTGGGGGGAGGGGAGAATGTATGTAGATAGTAAATAGTGGAGAGGTACCTGAGGAGTCAGATATTAGGCAGGTTATCATATGTCATAAAGCCAATGTCTATATTTAGTCCTGATATTTTGTATCTAGTAGGTTGAAGTGAAGTTTGTTTGCTCTTCTGTGAAAGGTGTTTTGTAAATTCCCTTTGAGGATTAGAACAGAGAGATTGGAGACAACTTGGTTGTCTTGTGAGAAATGTGCATCCACAGGTAACTGGGTATTTTTGTCTTTGATAGATTTCCAGTGTGCATTCATTCTGGCATGCAGTTGTTGTTTGGTCTCTCCTACGTATTTTCCATCAGGGAATTTGGTGCATGGGACGAGATATATTACTTTTCTGTAGGTGCCCAGGTACCTTTCTAATATTTACCAGCTACATTAATTTCCTCTCCCCACCACCCTCTGCCCCTGCCAACCTGTCTCTCACCCACTGACTCCTCAATTTACATTGTTACTGTCTCTTTTTTGCATGCATACCAGCCTCTGGCTTCTTTACTATTTATTCCATCCAGGAAGACCACACACCAACTGCAGATGCTTCCTCAGCCTGATGAAGGGTGTTTGGGCCCGAAAGCTTGCAAATAATTTTTCCAACTATTTAAGTTGGTTTAATAACCTTGTCTGCTTATATTAATAGCAAATAAGTTGCTTTGTACATGCAATGCACAATGCCTACTTGCTGGTAGAGCACATGCAAACTTTCTGAATTAAAGTATGATCAGTCTAAAATGCTCTTAGTTTCTTTCTGCAAATCTCTCCTCCTCTAAAAGGCCAGTCTTTCACAACCAGTTAACTAATGATGAACTAAAAATAAGTAAAATACACAAACAAAAAAGCAAGGGAGAAAATTGAAACTAAGACATGATCTTCACCATTTATTCCCATTTAATTGTCCCAAACCCCAGTTTAATCTCTCAGCCCATTTAAACCCTGATCCTGTAAAAGGAATGACATAGGAATTCAATTTCGATGCAAAACTGAGGCTTTTCCATCTCTTCAGGACAAGTGATATCTCTCTTCATACCTGCTCATAAAAAGCCTAGCATTCTGAAGACTGAACACATATAAATAAATACATAGTTACAGTATAAAATATAAGATATAATTTATAAATATAAGATGTTACAGTAAAACATAAAATCAGACCCCACTGTTGTTCTTAAATCAGTGTCAATATTGCAAGGTTTTCCTTACTTCCCAATGAACCATTTTGCTTACTAAAGTTTGGTTTAGAAATAACCATGTAGACCACTCAGTTCTAAATCCTAGATTGTTTCAGTCCTCATTTGTTAATGGCCTTGTTTCCTTTGTTGCTAACCCCTGCTCCCCATCCCCAAACTCCACCAACTTTCTAAAGGAACGGTCTGTCATTTTTACCTTTCTGGTGTGGTAAATCCAGAGCACTAATCCTCAAGGAATTCTTAATGACTATTTATGTCTTGAAAAACTGCATCTTAACAATAGTTTCCCTAAGTCAGCAACATGTTGACTCTCAGCAGAGTGATACTGATCATTTTTGATGGGAATAACTGAGCTTAGTAATTCATCTAACCTACTTGACCTGACAAATCCTTTCATTACTTTAAAGCAGTAATTGAGATGCCAAACTCTGTGAGGGTGATGGTGACATAAGATGACAACACTAGTCCACTTCAACCAACCCCCTAGTCTAAATCAATGAGGGATGCTATGGGCTCATCTCTCACTGATAGATAAGGCACAGGCTGTTTATCACCTGGGAAACTCCAAGAATCTTCTCCTTGGAATGAGATATTTATAGGAAACCATCTTATTTATTAAGACACTCATTAACTTTAATTTCTCTTTTGGTCATTTTAAG
>NW_017728927.1:15827695-15838378 GCF_001723895.1 Crocodylus porosus
AGGGGAGGACAAAGGAGCCAGCCAGAGAATGGCTGGAGGATTCAAGTCACAGTTTCTCCTCTGCTGTCTCTTTCTCTGCCTTGTAAGTGAGAGATGACTAATTTACTTTCCACCTGATTTTTGAATCCTCTTATTCCCCCTGTATACTCTGCCAACTACTTCTGCTGGTGGTAGGGAGGTAGATCCTGGGCTACACATAAGCCAACACTGATCATCCCCATATACCTCCTCATACAGAGGAGAATCAGGCATGTGGTTCTTCTGCTATGGACAGAATTACAATCTGAACCCAGCAGAGAAGTAAAGGAGAGTTTACCAACAACCCCTCCCACCCTTCCAATGCTCTGACTGCATGGCTCAGTACAGGGTGTGACGTTCTGGTCCATAATAATGAACAGAGCTTGAGTCAGACTTGGTACAAGGGTCTAAAGATGCATTGTGTTAAAAACATTCTGACCTGTTGTGGTCTTTCTGATTTATATTCCAGTTGCATTTACTGAAAAGTTCCTTGGCCCTAAAAAGGTTGAGAGGCACTGGTCTCAATCAAAGACATGCCCAAACATATTTAAATCAGTCAACCCCTAAGAAAGAGGATTAGAGAACAAATGTGAAATAATACTACTTGCCAACACAAAGAGCACCTACTTCCCTGTCCTGACGTCTTCTACAGTACCATATTCATCTGGGAATGAAATCTAAAGCCAAATCCTCAGTTTGCATGAAACAGTATTGCTTTCACAAGTTTATACCCACTCAGAATCTAGCCCACACTTCTTTCCTGTTTTACAATACAGCCTTCTTTCATATGTGAATATGAAAAGAGTAGCAGGAGATATTCTGCCTATGAATCCTTAGTGATGAAATGCTTATTTCACCAAAGAAACTAAAAGCCAGTGTTATTTGTAGCCAGAAACACCTTTAATTATAAGGCTCCTTTTACTTATTTCATGCTCAAAGAATGATACATTGGCTTCAAGCTAGTTTCATTTCCAAATCCCATTATACACTAGGAGCTAGACACAAAATGACATAAAATTATATTGGAGTGATTCTTGCTGAAACAGGAATTATGATCTTTGCAGAAATGCCATACTAAGGAGAGTTGTGAGTGGGGAAAAATATGTGGTAGCAAGTCAAGGACTTACCTTTGCCTATGAAACCCAAAGAGCCAGATCTACACCTGCTGTGAGCTGTCATAGGTTAAGTGATGTCAACAGCTGGCCATGATTTTATTCCTATTGAGGATCTGAACCTAAAACTTCAAGTAAGTTATTGTAGAAAGCAAAACTGGGCTTAAATGACATTACTAGGTCCTAAAGAAGGTTGTGTGCCTGGCTGTAGAGCCAAAGGGATATATAGATCCATCCACATATTATTCAATGACAGCTATGAGATGTGACATACAGCTTTGTGATATAGTTTATCACATACTGTTTGACTATCTGTAGCAGGGCACTAAGGTGCCTGCTACTGATAATGGTAATATGGGCTTGGCTGCCACTCAATAGGGCAGCACAGGTGTGAGTTGCTAAAGCAACTGATGGTGTCAGCTGGCCGGAAGGGGGCAGGGCCTGGCCTTTATAAACAGGATGCTGAGGCCAGAGTTCAGTTCCCCTCTGGCAGCCTAAGGAGTAAGAGCTCTGTGACAGCGAGCAGGATGGTGTTGTGTGCCAGTGTGCGAATACAGGGTGGAGAGGACCCTGACAGGGATGAGAGAAGGTTAGCCAGGTTGGCTTAAGATTTACATTGTAGCTGAGGGGCTTTGAGTTTCTGTTTTGGGTTGATAGTGGTAATTACGAACCGGAGGACTGGGCGAGGCTGTAGGGGTGGAGGAGGCCTCATTAGGAGCTCTGCAGTAAGGTGGGGGAGTTCCTAGCGCCACAGGGGCGCTGTGTTTAGTGGGGTATCCCGACCCCAGCCTAGCGGGGGCGATATCGGGATGAGCCCCAATTGGGAACCCCAACTGGGAAGAGCCCCAGTGGGGCGTAGGCCCGAGAAGGCGGGTCTGGGGGTCCAGGTAAGGCTAAGGCTACCTGAGCCCCAACCTTGGGAAGCCCGAGTCGGGCGTGGCGTGCGTGCAAGAGGCGCGAGTATAGAAGGCCCGAGGGCGGGCAGGGGAGCGCGAGCACGGGCCCGAGGGCGGGCAGGGGAGTGCGAGCACATTGGAGCAGGCCCCGGGAGAGGGCGCGAGCACATTGGAGCAGGCCCCGGGAGAGCGCAGCAGGGAGTAGGACAGAGTCCCGGTACAGCAAGGCAGGCACCGTGCCAAGGAGGGCAGGAAGGCAACTTCCCATTAATAATATATCAGCAAGATGTGGCGGGCGAGATAGAGGGTGCATTCAAGACCCAATTTGACACAGTAGCCAGGGGGCACTAGGGGAGGTCACGGCACCCCTGGAGGCTGTCCTGCCACACTACCGTACATCTATACTCACCGTTACTTTATTTCTTCTTTACATTTATATATTCTATATATCTTATGGGTTCCTTACATAATACTCATTACTATCATAGAATCATAAAACCATAGAAAGTGAGGGTTGGAAGGAACCTCAGGAGGTCATCTAGTCCAACCCCCTGCTCAAAGCAGGACCATCCCCAACTACATCCTCCCAGACAAGGCTTTGTCTAGCTGGGTCTTAAAAACCGCTGAAGATGGAGAGTCCATAACTTCTTCGGGTAGCCTGTTCTAGGGCTTCACTACCCTCCTTCTGAGAATGTGTTTCTTCATATCTAATTTAAACTTCCCTTGCTAAAACTTGAGAGCTCTTTGTTCTGCCATCTGACAACACTGAGAAGTGTCTAGGTCCTATGCTTTGGAACCACCCATCAGGCAGTTGAAGGATGCTAGTAAATCCCCTCTGAGGCCATGTCCAGATGAGCACAGTTGTGTGGTATGTGGCACCGCAGACCCATCTGAGTTGTCACACACTGCACATGCTGGCATTTCCCACATTGCTACCTTGCAGCGCAAGGTTGTTTTTTCACCCAAGGAGATCCTGGGGTCAAAATACCTGCATGGAAAAAAAGCGGGGCATCACACATGGCTGCAGCGTGCACCACCCAAAACCTGAGCCTGGCCCACTGGAGCCATGCTCTGGCTGCTGGCTAGGGTCCAAGTGGGAGGTGCACCATGGCTTCAGCTTCCTCAGTCACCAGAAACCCAGGTAAGGCTGCTGGGGCCAGCACAGTTGCTGCCCCCAGCCTCCCCTACCCCACCCAGAAGGCACGTGGCACAGATGTTCCCCAGGGACAATAAGCAGCTTCTTGTCCCTGGGGAACAAAACATGCACACTCATCTGGAAGCGGCCTCAGTCTTCTTTCTCCAGACTCAGTCCCATTCCCTCAGCCTCTCCTCAAAAGTCATGTGCCTCAACCCCCTTATTATTTTTGTTGCCCTTCACTGAACTCTCTCCAATTTGTCCACATCCTTTCTGTACTGGGAGAACCAAAACTGGATGAAGTACTCCAGATGTGGCCTCACCGGTGTTGAATAGAGTGACAAAAATCACTTGCCTCACTCTGCTGGCAACAGTCCTATTAATGCAGCCCAGTGTGCTGTTAGTCTTCTTTGCAATAAGGGCACACTGTTGGCATATATTCAGCTTGTTGTCCACTGTGAACTCCAGGTCCTTTTCTGCAGAGCTGCTTAGCCAGTTGGTCTCCAGCCTGTATCGGTGCATGGGATTGTTCCATCCTAAGTGCAGGACTTTGCACCTGTACTTCTTGAATTTCATGAGATTTCTTCTGGTCCAGTCCTCCAATTTGGTCAGGTCTCTCTGAATCCTAGCCCTACCCTCATATCTACTACTCCCCCCAGATTGATGTTATAAGCAAACTTGCTGACGGTGCACTCTATCCCACGCCCCAGGTCATTGATGATCCTACTGGAGTATTTAACATTTTAATAGTCCAGTCTTTGAGCAGCATCATACAAACACAGGTTTGGTGGTTGTGATTTTTTTTTTAAAAAACAGAATAAAGAAATACTACTTTAATTTTTCCAGGTAGCTGAATTTTCTTGTAAAATTACACTGAGCTAAACGCCAGGACAAACAATGTTTAATCCTGCATAAGTATAATGTCCAATCTTTCACAAACATTGGTGACTTAAAATAGGAAATACATGCCATTGGAACCTCCCACTGGGACACACATTTATTTCTAGTCACGTACAGAATCTTGGCTTCTCACCTTGCAAGTCTACGCCATAATTGATCCACAGCTGCCTAAGGAGCAGGCTGGTTTTAGACGTGGAAGATCAACAGTGGAACAGGGAATTCTCCTTACTTAAGACACTGAAGAGAGATTTGAGGCTGGGGAAAAGGTTGGTGCTGTCCTGGTGGACCTCACTGCTGCATATGACCCTGTCTGACTCCATGGTCTCTACTATAAGCTCTTCCAAATGATAGCTGACAAAATGATGATCAGCTTTATTATGCCCATGCTTCAGAACTGCAGTTTCATTCTCAAGACCATCGATGGACAGGAAAGCTGCCCTAGAAATCTCAAGAATGTCCCAAGAATGCTGTTCCAGCCTTAACAGCATCATGAGGACCATTACTGGATGCTTTATGCCAACCCCAGTTGACTGCTTACCAGTTCTCTCAGGCATTCCCCTCCCCCTACCCTCCAGCCCCCCCAACATCTGGAGACAAGTAGTTACCCTGGCCCTAGGATCTTGATTCAGGCCATTCTTTGCACTCCAGCCTAGTAGATGTAAGCCAGAAAACCAACTACCACCTGAAGTCTCAGAACTTGTTCTGTACTCAGGTCAATAAGCTCATCAAATCTGCACATGGCATACCACCTACAGCATGGACCCCCCCATCAGTGGAGCAGGGAATATGTTGCACAAGAACTTCATCCCCAATGCCAGCTTCCGCCCCTTAGGATGGCAGCTGCTCCGCAGGGCCTGGACTGCTCTTAACCATCTCAGAACGGGTGTAGGACACTTTAAGGCAAGCATGTATTCTTGGGACCACTCCAATGATGCCGGCTCAAGTGGCGGTGCTCAAGTTCAGCCTGCCAACCACATCATCCATGAATGTCTTTACAGCCTTCTTTGGGTACCTAGGTCTTACTGACATTGACCATCCTATCTGTTGCTGGCTTTCTGGCCTTCATGCTTACAACATATGAAAGTGGCGACATTCGCTTCATCATGAAAAAAAGTTGGGGCCATCTAGGTGGGGGGAGCACTGGGTAGAATAGAGCACACCTAGGTTCAAATCTGTACTCCCCCTTCAGGGTAGAGTTTTTCTGCCCAACCAAGGACCCTGATGACAAGACCATTCAGACTCTTTTTTTTTTTCCTGCTCTGTCTTCTACTCACTCCATCCCAATGAAAACTTATTTGCAACTAATAAGCAACAAAACATGTTGGCTTTGACTATCCAGCATATTTTGGTAAAATGAACATTTGCTGAAAATGTTCCATTAAAAATGTATTCTTTTCTCCACCCAGAAATGTAAGGAAAGGATGCTTATAATAATGAATAATGAATGTAAGTAAGCAAAAGAGTTCCACGCCTGTAGAAGCAACATTGGGCTAGACTCCCTCTTGTAATTGTCTGCTGCTGCCATAATTCTGTCTTAAGTACAAATGACTGCATTGCTTTCAAAGAACTTGCCATAAATGCTATTTGCTGGGGGAAAAGATAAGTGCTAGCAGCTATAATTCAAAAGCAACAAAAGCTGCACACATTCCCTAGCAACACAACCGATGTGAAGAAAGACCTACATTTATTACAACAACAAATAGCTGGAATAGTTCAAATTGTCTATTTCTCTAAGCACAGAAGAAAGGAAAAAATATCCAGTGGCTTTTCAGTGAAACATACTCTAAAGAATGAAGGTAGGGAGTGCTTTTGTTTCTTGCTATGTCAGTCAGTTGGCAGGCAAGAGATTATTTAGCATCACACCTTTGCAAGCTATGGGATACTTTAAAAACAAACACAAGTGGATTTGAACCGATGTCTTGGCAAAGAAGAGGTCAAAGTTTAGATGACAGTTAAGGGTGGAATCTGAGCTCACACACACAACCCCATTTTATATGCTTTTCTTGAATCAGTTAAATTAAAATATGGAGCTGAATGTACTCAGAAGAGCAGGAGAGGGAGACCTAAAACAGGTGTTGGATTGGTATCATTGAAGATCTGAATTCTGCAGCCTCAGCCAAGCTATATTATAAAAGTCTCCCACTACATCTATATCTACGGTTTGGCAGATGTGGAATTTATTGGACTCAGTGCCTGGCTGAAATGAAATCTTTGTCCTCTATAATATAGGAGGTCAGTCTAGATGATCTCTTAGAATTTATGAATCTGACTTCCAGCTCTGAATTCCAGAGTTCAATTAAACATGGTCGCCTGCACTCATCCATTTATATCCTGGAGCTGCACCTGAAGAAACAACCTAATTAAGGCCCAAATTCATCAAAGCATTTAATCATGTGCTTAAGTTCCACTGAAGTTAATGGACTTAAGCAAGTGTTTTGCAGAGTTGAAACCTAAAACAAAACCCTAATCCCTTTTAGAAAAGTTCAGTGGACTGAATATGGATGAACTCAATAGAAGTTTAATTGGGTTCTATCACATTTACTCTAATATATATAAATTGAACACAGGAATCATTTCTATAGACTTTGGAAACTTCCTATAGAGATATATCTACTACAAGAGACCTAATCTGGCACACAAACTCTTATGTTCAAATTCAATTTTCTGTATTTTGGCAAATCAAAAGATCATGTTGGCTTGGGTTAGCAACAATTAAAGTGGTGAATGAAATGGCAGTTAGGAGGCAAAAGGATTAAGAACATGAAGACAAGGGCTGAACAAGCAGTGAGGACAATTTTTCCATGGTTGTTTGTTCAACCCAAAATACAAATCTCAGCTTCCCACTGCAATTTTCCTAGGCTTAGGAACATTAACTCCAACATTAAGCCATACTGCAAACCTAGGCAGCTATTTTTTCTGCCTAAATTCTCATCCTATCTGTAACTGAATAAAGTGCTTCTTACATCCTACCCGACAGAATTAGTTAAAAGTACTGTGCTCTGTTAAATACCTGTCACACTGCATCCCCATGGAAAAAGATTTTTCTCAACCCATTCAATTCATCTAGACTGTTAAGCATAGGCTTAAGGTTAAGCATATGGGTTTTCCCACTGAAGTATTGGGGAGTGCTCATGTACCTTGCTGAAATGGGATCTTAAGTACATTCTGCTATTTACGCTTGGGCATTTGGAGGCTAAATCATTATTTGATGGACAGACCTGTATCAATATAAACTGCGTTGTGCTGGTCCAGACCCAGAGCTTTCAAATATATGGAACAGCTTCAGAATTCTGTTCCCCGCGTTGCTATGACTGAAATATAACATTGCTACTTTATTCATTATTACAAATAACCTCTTTCTATTCTCACCTTATATTTTATACCCATTTCACATCTCATCCTTAAAAGTTTTTACCTTGCTCTTTCTCCCTCAGATGTATTTCCAAAAGCTATTTTATTCAGATGGTACTATTTAAAGCAGTCCTGTGTTTTGCCACACTGTAACTCACTGACACTAGTCCAACAGATGGCAAAAGAATGTTTTATTTAATTGAAAGCATATGGCATCCTAAAAAAGATTCTCACATCCACCACTGAAGGTCAAACAAACTCACACTCACAGCAGCTCCTCAAAATCATACTCGTCATTGTCATAAAATCGCAAAATTAAATGCTTCACTGAAAAATGCGACTGTGAAATAAAGTTGAAGCTTTGGTAAGCTGTCTGATAGCAGGGCCACACCGTCAGTGTTAGCAAGGAATTCTATAGGCATGAGTAGGAGTTGGTCCTCACGTGAAAGAAAACCCTGCACGTATGTCAACTACATGCACATTTTTAAACCGAAGATGGACTATCTCCTTAGATGGCAGTGTCATCTCACTGAAGTCAGAGAAATACTTGCTGATTTCCACCAAGTCAAAATTGACCTACTTCTGGCAGAAAGCTATCATGCCTTCCTAGGTCTACCTCCAACCTTTTTTTCCCAACGTCCAGCTCTCACCTTTGCTTTGGTTTTCCCCTCTAATAGCATTTTCAAACGATTTGTCTACACTTTGCTGTGAATATCTGTTGTAGCAGACGCAAGAACAGCTGTGCTAGCTTAAGCTGGTTAGCATGGGTACCAGTAGCAGTGAAGAGGCAGCTTAATGCACATTAGCACATGTTAGGAACCAGACTACAAGCCCAGGGACACATGAGGGGTTGTAGTCTGGTTGCTAACACATGATAATTAGGGCTGTACAAAATTTCACCAGGCGTTTCATTTCAGAGCTGTTTCGACGCGTTTCGAGCTCGAAACAGTGACAACAAAATGAAACAAAAAGCTTCGAAGCAGCTTCAAAATGAAGTGAGGGCACTCAAAATATTTTGAAAGTTTCAAAACTTTTTGAGTTTCGAAGCCGCCTGGTGGCGGGAGGCAGGGGAGAGCCAGGGCTGCGCTATGAGCAGCTCCGCAAGCTCAGCCCAGTGGTGGGACGCGGGGGAGAGCAAGGGCTGTGCTCCGACTGGCTCTGCCAGCCCCATGGAGCTCAACCTGGTGGCAGGAGGCAGGGGACAGCCAGGGCCGTGCTCTGCCTTCCCACCGCTGGGCTGGCAGAGCCACTCGGAGCACAGCCTGGTTGCAGGAGGCAGGGATGGATCAGGGCTGTGCTTCAAGTGGCTCCGCCAGCCTCACAGAGCTCAACCTGGCCTCCCAGCACTGCCAGACTTCTCCCAGGGGTGCAGGCCCCCAAATCTGCACATGGGATGACAGGAAGTTGCTGTTACTCTCTTGGGCTAGCAGCAGCGCCAGTCTTCCTGTGTGCCCAGAACCAGTCCCAGGGAGCAGCAGCAGCCTCCTGCCATCCCCAGTGCAGATCCGGGGGCCCACACCCCCGAGAGGAGTGTGGCACAGCTTTGCAGCCCTCCCAGAGGTACAGACCCCTAGATCCTCATGATGGATGATAGGAGGCTGCTGCTGCTGCTGCCTGGGGCCAGCAGCAAAGGCAATCTTCCCGGTGCTGAGCATGGGCTGTGCCCAGCACCGGTCCCAGGCAGCAGCAGCATCTCCGTCTCATCTGGCGTGCAGATCTGGGGGCCCACACCCCTGGGAGAAGTCCAGCACAGCCCCGCAGCCCTCCCAGGGGTGTGGACCCCTGGATCTGTATGCCAGATGACAGGAAGCTGCCACTGCCGGCAAGTGAACAGTTTGAGGTGCAGTTTCCCAGAAACCTCTGCACCTATCTCCTTGAAACATGGCAGGCTTCATGTCCTCAGAAGGGGCTACCATTCCCACAATCCTCATCTGAATCAGGCAAGAAATGACAAGGTTTTAGGCATTGTCATGATTCCCCATTATAGCTGAAACATTGAAACGCGTCGAAACAGCAAAACAGTTTTGATGAAACGAAATGGAACAGTGCTTCAAAATGAAATGAAATAAAAACCGTCCCTTCAAAACAGTGAAATCGACATCAAAATTAAATGGTGCTGTTTCGCATAGCCCTAATGCTAATGTGTGTGCTGCTCTGGCCTCACTCCTATGACCCAGGCTAGCCAAATAAAGCTAGCCAGCAAAGCTATGCTGACACATGCTACAATCGCATTTTCATTTCCCTGTGTAGACATACTCCTCTGCTATACCTAGGCTGCTGTTCATGCAAACACACCTTACGTGATTTTAAACTACTCCTAGCAGTGTCACTTTTAACCACCCAAATGGAAACCCTGTTCCTTGGACAGATATTGCAGCTCTGAGCTCTGGAACGCTGCAGCTGTGCTGCTAACATTATCCCTGCTAGGTAGTTTAAAGGTGGCTACACAAGCTGCTGTTCCTGCTGTGCAAACCGCTAGTCAGAAAAAAGGGGTCAGATTCTCAGATATTTTGTTTCTTTCTTAGATAGATAGATACATAAATCGATCTCATATATATAATTCCTATATTCTGAGGAGATAAGCAGAAAAACAGACTTCTTACATATGCATATGTGTATATATATGTACAAAGTCTGTTTTTCTGCTCATCTCCAGCAGACTTCCTATCTATGGCAGGGGGGCTGGACTTGATGATCTTGCGAGGTCCCATCCAGCCCTTAATGTCTATGAATCTATGAATATGGGAACCCAGCTGACATGGAAAATAGAGAATTCGAAAATGACAGAGCACTACATTGTTCTACGCCATCAGCAGTCAAACTTCTGGTCCTATGAATTGGATGAGTGGTGCAGGGTTGGTCCACAAGCTAGATCACATGTGGCGTCAGTCCATGGGTGCAGTCCAATCTTGCATGCTGGAGCCACCCTATGAGTCCAGATCCAGGTACGTACCAAAGGAACTCTACACCTGGAGCCCCTGGCGCACTGGAGTGACCCCCATATGCCTAGATCCAGTAATGCACTTAAGTGATCTAGCGCACAAAGCTGCATTATCCAGCCTGAGGGGTTCCCCACAAGTCTAGAAATTTGGCAGAAGGGGATCATCAATTAATGTTTCCACCACTCCTCCACCATCAATTTTCCAGACCCCTAGGGAGCCCCACAGCCTAGGTGACAGCTCCACAGATTTCATAGATTTCATAGACATTAGGGCTGGAAGGGACCTCGGGAGATCATCGAGTCCAGCCCCCTGCCCAAAGGGCAGGAAGT
>NW_017728927.1:15838919-15863120 GCF_001723895.1 Crocodylus porosus
GCCCATTTGCTGAGCTTGTCCAGGTCAGCCTGGATCACCCGCCTATCTTCTGGCGTGGATGCTTTGCCCCAACATTTGGTGTCATCGGCAAACTTGGCCAGTCCACACCTGACTCCAGTGTCCACATCATTAATGAAGATGTTGAACAGTATGGGTCCCAGGACAGAGCCTTGAGGGACCCCACTGGTCACAGGGCCAGCAGATCGTGGTGGAGCCAAGGCCACAACTGGCCAGTTTGGCCAAGAGGTGATCATGGGATACCAGATCAAAGCTTTTTTGAAGTCAAGATATATGACATCAATCTCTTCTCCCTTGTCAGATCTGGTTAATGAGTTGGAGGTTGATCACCCCTGCTCTATGCCACCACTCTGCTGTCCTCTCATGCACAGAGCATGGGCAGAAGTAGGAAACTGTTCTAAGGCTTCCTAAAACTATAAATGGCTCTTCTTTCTCCCTAATTCACCCAGTATTCTTTGGTCACATCCTGCCCTTGATCTGTGAAGTTTTTGAAGAATTATCAAAAGATGCACCACCTTTTTTGACTGCTGTAATGTGTAATACTTCTCTGAATTCATAAAAATCTCCAAATTATACAGCAGCTTAGAAACCACATTTCCCCTCTATCTCTGAAATGATCTGTGTCATTCTCTTTCAGCCTGTAAAGCAGCTAATATTCCTCTCCATGAGTGGAGCTAAGGTTACCTTTAATACTGGTCTATTTACAATAAGAAGCAATTCCGTTAAGAGGTTTTTGTATCTCATCCTTGGGATAAAGAGATTTTAAAAAAATACTTAGAGGATCTTTTCCAAGGACAGTGTTTCAAACCTGAAGCAATTTGGCCATTACATGTTTGGTTCAGAAGGACATAGGATTCACTCAATTCAGCAAAGGATATTGACTCATTTAAATCACAGAATTCCACAGTTTAAAATGAAGCTATAGGTTGGTCTTGTACATCCAAGAGAGAACATCCTACCAGAGGGACATTAGAAATATAATCAATAATTTCTATTTTTCTATCTTGTGCATTAAATGCATTTGGAAAGATATTCTCTAATTTTAGCTGCCATGAAAAATGCTGTGATAACGAAAACTTTCAGAATTGTTCCTTACTTTGTCCTTTTTACTATAACAAATTTATCTGTAAAGCACACAGTCACACAATTAAAAATGGCCATTGTAAACAGTGATGAATCATCATTAAATGTAGTATATAGACAATCACAACCAACACAAAATTAAATAGTTTAAGGGAACAAGAGTGTAACAGAACACAACAGAGGATGTAAATGTTCATTGCCATGAAGGGTATGTCCACGTTTGTATTTAGCACTGACCTTGACATTGCCCTCAATCAGCCAGTGCCAATAAGCCAACATTCCTTGTGTACTAAGTTTTTGTGCAAAGCTATGAAGTATATTTGCATTGTGCTTCAAAACTAGGGAACAGATCCCTTCAAGAATGGGGCTGCAGATAATTTCTCACTCTTGTCAGACTTGTAGAGGAGGGAGTGGGTGCAGAAAAGTCAGAAGTCAAAAACTGGTAATTGTGGGATTGCTATTGATGAATTTCCTGTGCTCAAGGCCCGCATGCCCAAGTAAATCCTAAATATGCTGCAGAAAGATGTGGGCAAACCTGAAGTCAGGTGAGCAACACTAGGGCTGACCCCAGATGGTTGGCTTTAGGGTAACTGTGACAGAGTAGCTGGGGCAAATGGAAAAGAATCACCACTTGCACCCCTCCCCTTAACTGTGGGAGGTCAGGATTTCCTTGAGAGTAGAGCATGTCACGTGAGGTCATCCTTGCACTTCATTCACATGGACTGAGTCACCTGGGCCAGACATGCAAGACCCTGGGAAGGGAAGTGCTGTCCGGGGAAGCAAGTTTTCCCACTTGGAGTCAGGGCCTGGGGAAAACCCTGGCCCTGATTGAAAAAAGCTAGTCAGTGACTCATGAGCTAATGACTTCTTCAGCAGGAACGACGCACTTCAGCTGCTCAATGGACGTGGACACTGAATGGACCAGAGAGCCAGTCAGGAAATACAAGGAGACCCAGAACTGAGCTACAACCAGGAACAGAAGGCAGAAGGACTTGGCCTTCAGACTGGTGAGAGGCAGTCGAGCTGCTCCCCATTTCTTATACAAAATGGATGATTAGAGATCCCAGGGGCAAATCCTGGTGCCTTCAGTTAGGAGCCCAGGCACAGAGAAGACTGTTTTCTGATGGTGTATGAATGAATACCCTTGTAAGGGTTTAAGACTATAATGAATACAAGGAGGTTTGAGGTGGGAGTGTAGGGGTTGGAGGAGCTCCCATTCTGGCCCTTAAGGCCCAATATCCAAACCAGATTGTTGCAACCAGAGAAAGGGTCGGCAGTGTTAGCTGCGTTCCAACCCGCAGGTTAGGACTGTTCCTGTACTGAACAAGTCCTCTTGTTCTTTTCCAACTAAGTCATGGCAGGTGAGATATAGTGAGGATGGGAATGCTCTAATTATGGGGAAGAACATCTCTGTTTGGGTCGCTGTTGGCATGTCACCAAGATGTTCATACCCTTTTAGGGATGAAGTGATAGCTCGATGACAGTAACTTTAAGGTGAACCCCAACTGTTAGTGTAGAGACAGCCTACAATTGATAGGATATGGTCAACTAAATGCTAGTTTATAACTCTCAGTTGTCAGGTTTAAATCGTTATTGGTGCTTTGAATGCAAACAGTCTGAACGGGACATGCTTGGATACAGAGTTGTCCACCTCAGACAGGGCAATGCCAGGGTCTGCATGTGGAACAGCTATAGACCCCCTAGGCTGCATGCCATACCAGAGGCATGCTGTCAGCGTGGCCCCCTGAGGTTTCTCCTTCCATTGCCACATGACCCCCCTACCCCTTGGGCTGTGCTGGCAGGATGTAGTCCCCCTCCTCAGTGGATGCCCAGGAGGCACATACTGCTGCCCCCTCTGCACAGTAGTAGGCAGCCAAAGCCCACAAGCCTCATGTTAACCATTTACAGGCTGTGTGCAGCCCACAAGCCAATGCTGACCCTTTGCAGGCCACATGTGACCCATGGTCTGCCAGTTGGACAGACCTGCTTTAAAACTCCATTTAAGGTCCCAGTTTAGCACAGGATTTGAGTACACTGAGGTAGATGTGTGGGAACAGAACCCTCTCACCATACTGTCCCTTCTTCAAGTTGATGAGACCCTTCTTGGAGTTCATTCTGACATTTCCAGTATCTCTCTTAAATCCACCTCTATTCAAGGCAGCATTTAAGTAAATGCTTCAAGTCAAGAGCTCTTCTGAAAGGAGCTGCTTTCCTTGGTGTCTTAGAGTGCATCTATATGTCACCCTACAGCAACGTAGCAACACACTACATTGCCATATGGTGCGCTACAACGACGCAGGAATCACAGGCCTCTACATGTGATCTCCAGCCTCGTCACCATAACGGCATACTCCCTGGTTATAGTGCACTGCTACACAGACATAGCAGTGAAATCTACCCTTGCGTCCCAGCACATGGTGCAGTAACTGCCATACCGCACCATACTTTAGTACTTCCAAAAAGAAGTACTAAAGCATGGCGCCATAGCAACATCACCATACGGCGATGTGTAGAGACATGCTTAATGTAGAGAGACATGCTTAATGTAGAGAGACATGGGCAATGGTGAATATTCAGAAAGGGGGATTTTCCTGGGCTAGATTGTCAGCTAATGTTGCATTTACAGTATTATAAAATTGATTTTGTGACTGTGTTTAGAAATGGCTATTTATGCCACCCAATTTGTGGCCACAAATGTTTGCACACAGTTAGACACCCCAGCAGGCCTCATTTACATCCTAAACTTCTGCCTAATGAAGGAAGTGGCAAAGCTCCCATTGGCCTCCACTGCATAGAAATCTAACCTTTGAAACCATTACCCGGAGACATGTGGGATTGACATAGGAGCAGTTCACCATATGAAAAAAATGATGAATGTATCACTCCCAAGCATAGTAGCTCAGGTTTGGCTACTGTAATTCCCAGTAAGATAACAAAAGGCAGAAAAATAGTTGATATAGTGAACTGGCCTGGATATAATGGTCTTGGTTGAGAATTATCCACGTGTCATCTTCTATAGGGGTGTAATTAGGAGATGCTCTGCAAGGCACTGCTCCGCATTTATGTATCTCCTCTCCAAGAACGACCTTTGATTTCTTGATTTTTGCCTGCTTAGACACATTTGGAAACTCATTTTGCAAACTGAATTAATTTTCATTTGCAGTTTACCATTCATATTCAGATTTATTGCCGACTTAACTTCCTTTATGAAGATCAGCTTGTAAAGGAAACACTTCTCGAAGTTTAAATCTTTCCGCGTAATGTCTGTGAAATGTGTATAATGCTTGTTCTTTTAGAAGGCCGCAGCTAGGCAAAAATAATAACTACATGAAACCAAGAGAATCTACAGTAATTCAAAATGTTACTTTCCCTTTGGAGAATCTAATTTTAGTTCCTCAAAGAACATGAGAGAACTAATATTAATGTTTTCATTACACAAAATCAAAGCACTATTCAGAGTAACCCTGGCTTGTCACTTAAAATTCAATTGCTCCAATAAAATCAATTTGAGAGAGCAAAACCTAGTAGAAAAATGGAAGGAGAGGAAAGGTGATGTAGTTCTGCAGTATGCCCCCCGCCCCCCACAAAGTTGATCTCACAAGGATTCGATGCCTATAGTTCCACTGATATGGGAATGTGAGGGCTGGCCCCATAGCATCCTCCCTCCTTAGAGATGAAAATTTCCATTTAGAAGGTCAGCATGAAGGTCAACTTCCATTTATGTTTTCAGCAAATTCCTTCATCATATACTGGTGTCTGTATCCCTTTGGGTATAGACACCAGGGTGAGGTGATTAGAGGAACAGTGTAAAGGATATTCACTCAAACTCCTTCTTTGCCAGTGGGTGTCTCCTCCCAGATCCAAGCAGAAATAGCCCAAAGGAAATAGGAACTTTTGGAGCTTTCTAGACAGCCAATGTGTTTTGTATAGTGGATAATATGGCTCTAACATGTAAGCAGTATCTTAGATCTTTAAAGTAAAACATTTCTGGGACATTGCATTAAAGTAACATTAATATGAACTGCTAATTTCCTGTTTACCAGCCACTGCACTGGATGGTATTATATCTTCATTATTCAGTGAAAGCATTATTATTAATATGAAGTGACTCCTAAAAGCCTTTAGTTAGAGGGATAAAGACAGCACAGACTAGTACCTCATTTTCAAGTACAGACTATGTTCGTGTGCGTGCGTGTGTGTATACTCAGATAAAACCAGAAGCTTTCTTTTGCAATCCTAAAGATCCCTTATCAGGCAGAAAAGTGGACTAGCTATGAATTAATGGGTGATGGATTAGCTTAACCAAATACTTGAAGATCATGGGCCTATTAATGAGAACCTGACTCACCTTAAATAGACCCTGTAATGGCACTACAGGGATGTTAAACCACAGTAAACTAAGGATTAGGAGTAAATTGATGGTGCGTTAGATACTGCACATTAACTCCCCATTAATTAACTGTTAATATGCTCTAAGGGTAAGAGACCTTACTCCACTTTCCAGGTGAGGTAAGCTACGCTGCCCAACAGTATCGCTAGTGTGCACAAGGCGGTAAACAGAAGTCTCAGCGGAGGTGGTTCTGACAGATCCAAGTCAAAAACCAGGACAAAAGAGGAGCAATGCGGCCCTTTACACATGTAGACTTTCCAATCCACAATGCTTCTCCTCCGCCAGTAGATAGCCAAGTAGAGCGTACAGCCTGACAGGCTAGTCCCCAGAATGATTAGCAGTGAACTTGAATGAGCCACAGTTAACCTAGCTGTAGACAGCGTGGGGGAGAGGAGAGGAAGGGAAGGATTGGAAAGTGTCAGCACATTTTATCTGGCATACTTCACAGGTTCTTAAAGCAGGACAATGGACCAGCAGGAATGTTGCATCCCAGGACAAAAGGCTTTTGCCCAGGATAAATGCCACATCTGTTTATACCCCAAGTGTCCACACTGGGAGGTAGTACAGATGAACCAGTTTACAGTTTCCACGGTGGAGAAGTTTTTGATGCCTGGGATCTGAACACGTCAGAAAGTGATATTCAGCATGTGGAAGTTTTGCCATCTCAGGCCTTACAGGTTCTTTCATTTATATTCAAAGTTTCTGATTTTAATTTTGTCTCTGCCTGGCCTCCACTAGTGTGTTCAGTGTTTCCAGGAGCAGTTAATTGCACCTGCAGTTATATACATTAAGATGCTTAACTATGTGATTTACAGCTGCAGTCAGATCGTTAGGCTTATCAATGGGTGCAATTGCAGGCTCAATTAACTGAGCCCAAAATGTTGTAAACATTTTTAACTGCACTTGCTAGATTGAGACTATCACTTGGGAGACCTCTTTTTGAAAATCCAGACCACTGGCATCACTGGGGTGGGGCAACAGAGACAACATAGGAGGGGAAGAGGTAGGAAACACATCTTTACCAAACACAGCCACATAATTATGCTACTGGGGTAGTGACAGCTGGAAGTCACAGCTGCCCTGGGCACCCAACCATGTCATTACCCACACCCCCTGACCCACACCCTTAGGACCATGCATACAGGCCTGTAGTAGTATTAATCATATGAAATATTAACAGGACTCAAATCCTAGATACGTGCAATTGCCTTCCTAGATTTGTGCCTCGAGTTCTGTTTCCACGAGGTAGCTGTACCGTTCTAGTCGCAGGAAAGAACCACGGGGTTGAAGTGGAGATGCTGTTACACTAATGAGTTTAATAAATATAAGAGGAGGACAGGAAAGAGAAGTAGCCTTGAAAAATATTTGCCAATCAAACCCTGCAATCATAGCGTCGGTAGAGGAGCTACCTGCTTTCAGTACACACACTGAGGCATTAGTTCCATGTACGTATAGAAAGCATATTCACTATGCAGGTTTGTTCTTTACCATACATCCTTTGGAAAAATTAAGCTGGTAATTTTTTTGCTACTTTATGGATTTTTAAGAGTTAGAATGAGCAGTGTTTACATGAATTGAATATAAAATCAATTCTATCTTGATTACATTTGACTTCAATGAGTACTAAGTAATGCTTCTTCCATTTAATCAGCGAACAGTGTTGTAGCTACACTATTTGCATTTTAATCAAAAATTCTCTCAAGATCCATCAAAATAGCAGCAGCAAGAATCTCCATTTAAGTGCTCAGAAATTAGGTTTTGCTTCTAATAATGAATAGTAAAATGTAACCTGTTTTGCGTTATTTTGCACGCACTTTTGTAAAGCCCACTATAATATACAAAGTGGGTAAAAACTCCTGGGTTTTATATGCTCCCCAATAGATAAACAGGTATAGCTGTGTGCGTGTGTGTGTGTGTGTGTGCACATGCGCACACACTTGCACGCATGCATGCATAGATAGATAGATAGATAGATAAAGTTTTAGTTGACAGTTTTTGTCTCACCTGTAAAGGCAAAATCTCCTCAGAAAGATAGAATGAGATCTTTTAATCTGACATAATATTCCAGCTGTTTGAAAAGCCGTATGGCTTATCATTACACCGTATCATTAAAAGAAATGCAATATGACCTCATAGATGATAGCGCCACTTTCATTTTACCCACGAGCAAGCACAATACGATTTTTTTTTCCCCTCATGTTTAAAGAATCCTATTCTGGACCAAATATATCCCCCACCATAGCTCAACAAGTCTGAATGGAGCTATGCTAGGGATAAATTTGGTACATTAAGTAAAATTACAGCATTTTGTTTCCGTATAACACTTCTGTTTTGAACATTCATAGAGAAGCAGCAGTGAGAACACAATGAGGAATGAGTTTCAAAATGTGTCTTTCCTGAATTACCTCGCAAATTACAAAGTCATGTTAAAATTGAAACCTGGAAAAATTGTATTTCTTGCTCTTGCTTGCCAAGATACAGGTTCACTAGCAAAGCATTTGAAATGTATATTGTAATGACTGCAACTCAGTGTCCCTTAATATTGGGCTGCGGGGGGAAGGATGATGATTTCTGGCTGGAAGGTGAGTCTGTAAGATTGTATACAAAGCTGTGGGGAGCTAGGAATCAGATCTGAGTTGGTTTAATAGGTCACTTTGTGCCTTCCTGTTCAGAAAGACTGCATTTCTCAAAGTTGCTTGAGGACTTTGGGTGCCCTATTTCATTAAAATGACCACACATTTTCCTTGGATAGTTTTGAAATATTCAGCTTAGGTGCATATGCATGCTACATTTGTGCAACACCCTGGATCACCTCAAGGAACATTAGATTTCATGTGCTTGCCTTTGCACACCCATAAAGCAGCAGCGTACAATCCAGCCCCGAGCAAGCTTTGACCTTGTTCTTTGTCCTGTTGCCTTCTCTTGCCCTTTATCGGGGCTAGAAGCAATCTGGCCTATTGTCTTGGTTTGGTTTGTTTTCTTGAGCGCTCTGTAAGTTGGACCTTTAATATACACTGGGAGATGTTTCCTCAGTTCAAGCCATCAAAGCAAGGAAGTAATTGTAGGATAGCCATTTCAGGAGAGCCTGAAAAGAAGGGGTCATGCCTGGGGCTCTTGTTTTGCAGTTCTTAGCGGTGGTCTCTTCTCATAGCTGATCACAGCTCATAGCTGAGTTGTAGCATCAATAGCAGCGATAAAACTTGCAAAATTGGTATTTTTAAGCAACATCTACCTTGCATTGAAACTCACATATAACTCTTTACAGTATACATTTCTCCTTCTGTATGTTGTCTTGGCATCTCAGACCTTTTATTTTCTTTTGCAGATCCTTTTCCTTTATAACAATAATACCTTGTTGCACCTTGGCTTGTCCAACTACCCCTACGTGTGCTTCATCTTTTGGATTCTGCTGTTAATGATTTCTGATTTTTCTGATTAGGCCTCCTGTTCAAATGAGCTACATCTAATTTAATCAGCAAGCTACAGCTCCAAACCTTGTCTTTTTAATTAAACGCCATAGAAACCTTGTAAAAAATTATTTGCTTCAGTGCTAAAAGAAATCCTAAAGTTACTCTAATATAACTAAAACCAAGACATGTCTTTTAAAAGCATCTCATTTGATCACAAACTGACCAGAAGGTCTAAAGCACTAAAGTGTGCATCACAACTAAACGGGGCTCATGTGAAATATAATTAACACCAGATTCTGGCAGATAAGTATAGGTTTACCAGCTTCAGTGAAGTGACCCCAATTTACACCAGCTGACTCTCACCCAGTTAATTTTTTGCATGACTCATTTCAACAAACTCCTGGCCTCACAATCTGATTTTAGTTTACTTTGCTGTAAGCCCCAGAGACGAATCTGCAACACTGATATTATGAAATCAGGCAGGCTCTTGCCCATGTAATTGTTGTTCCCTGAATGCCCAGGAAAAGGCACTAGTGGAAATGTAAATCAGAACAGAAACACACATTTTCCCATTGCATTTTAGGGGCATCGTAGGGTGTAGGCGAAGTGGATTTTGCACTCGGTTTGCATTTACATAGCTGGATCAGAGTCTGTTCATGACACTTTTTGCTTGCTACCTGTTATGGAATATTTCCATTTTCTCCTTATCGCTGCAATGAGTGAATTTCCCTGTTTCATCCACTCTTTATCATCTTCCCCTCCCTTTGCTTATTGCCATCCCTTGTTCTACTTATTTCTGTAGCTTGTATCTATGCACCAACATATAACCAGTAAAACGGCGAGCGAGCCAAGCTGCACTTGCCCTGAGGGAAGAGAGGCAAAAGCAGCTTTATGCACCTTCCCAAGACCGCAGGAGACAGCTCCCAGCCACGGTCGTGCTGCCTCCGTTGGACAAGGCTTGACACGTCCTTGGAGAGGCAGCTCTGCGCAAGTGGGGACTCCCCTATATAGAAGGGAAGGAAGTCTTGGCTGTCCCAGGAAAAGAGGCTCAAAGGAGTCATATCAGGGCCAAAAATAGTCACTTTTTTGTCTCTCTCTCCCTTGCCCTAGTTGTATCCTTACCATTTTTTCCTCCCTTTGTGCTTCACTCCTACAGACGTTGTTTGAAGAAAAGTATGAAGCCATTTTATCTACCATAGAGCTGTGCTCCACTGAGCCTGCTGATGATGTTAATGACCCTGCTGGCTTCTTACTATTCCACTTCTTCATGCCCTACATGCTGCATTGCTATGGCAACATGTATCTGATATTCTCCAGCCTTCATTTGGAAAGTAGCATACCTTATTTGTTTTTACACTTCTATCGGAGGCATGGCAAGATGTTGTAAGTCATTTTCGATGTCGTTCCTGAGAAGATACATACTCCAAGCAGCGCGCACTGCAAGAAACACTGAGGAGCTACAGTCTTTTTATTATTATTATTTCCAAAATAGGCTTTGGTTTGACTCTGACTATATCTTCTCTACTGAACCACCTGCTTTTCACAGGAATTTCTTTCTGATGCATAAGTCCAGTCAGGTTTTGAATGAACGAAGCACATAAACTCTGCACTGAGCATCGAGCACACATCACAGAGGCACGCAACAAGGAGGTGCTGTTTCCGTGCTTGTATCTGAATTCTTCTATCCCATGATCCTATCCGATATAAGTATCCCCAGCTCGGTTCTGACTGGTACATTCAGGACAAAGATAACCCATGCTAAAGTGTCATTGAACTCAAGGTAGAACCAACTCACATTATTTTTTTAAATTAGCCCATTTTCCAAGGTCTGCAGAAGTTTTGTACACTGAGTGTGGCTGACCTGTACACCGGTTCTTCAGATGTGGTTTCCTTGCACTGGCCTTGCTATTTCTGGATTCTTAGGAAGCTTTTTACTTAGGTAGGAAAGAAGGATCATAGCCATTACTAAACTGTATTTTTGGTGTGAACAAAATTAGAATTATATAACCCATTTCACTGGTGGTAAACATCAAACTAGATTTGACCCTAGTTGCCAGTGTTGAGATACTTGTATGAAATATCACATCTCTGCTGTCTGTAGATAAAAGGCATGTTAGTCACTGTTGTACACACAAAACTGTACTGTGCATAACTGCTATGACTTAACATACTTGGGAACGATACAGGCTCACAAAGGTTTGATCCTGTTAGATCCTGTTAAGTTCCCCCATAAAGGTAGATGAGAACCTCAGGTCAAAAAGAGACTACTTGTGGACTCAAGTATCATTAAATCCTGTTATCATATAAAACACTAGAAAGTGCTTTATTGCCCATGTACAATCTCCTTACTCACAGATGTGTAGAATGGAAAAAGGACAAAGCATGGGGGTGGCAAAGCAGAGACAGGTTTAAATATCATCTTATCACGCTAAGAAATTTCTTATGGATTTTTATTGCATTTAAGCAACTTGCTGGCTGCACGGGAGAGCTCTCATTAATATAAAGTCCCTATCCCAACTTTCACTTCTACATGCACAACACTAGATACCCCTATTGTACAGGATCAAGTCAGAGACACAATAGAATATCACTTAATATTGAACCTCAAGAACCAGTAAATTACCTAATAGCTGTCATCATTTTAACCTCTATGGCTGCACTATATTTTTCCCATTATCTTGCTATGATTTATACCCCTTAACCACCGCTGGTTTTCCACCTGTGATTGCTAGCTATAATGTTTTTCAGCCCACTGCCATCTCCCTGAGACCACTTTATTAGACTTTTTTCCTTCCTTCAGCAATGGCTATCAGGAGAATTCTAAATAAAGAGTTCACGGTGGAAACCTCTGGGAACCCAGACTTTTCTCCTTTGTGTTTTCCATTCCAGCTCTTCAGCCAGGTCTGTAATAAGCAACGCTTTTCTACATCAGCAAAACGCTCCAAGAATGGACACTCTTTATGTTGACAAAACGGCATTTTTGCCAGTACTGCAAGCGCCATCTCCCCCCCAACAAAAATACGTTGCATCAGGCCAGGCAGTTGTGCCAATAACTCCATCTTCACCATCAACTTCCTGTGTCAGTCGGGGGTAGGATAAAATGAGAAAGACTCTATCTGAGGCAAAGCAGCAAGGTTTTAATTTTGGCGGAAGGTCCAGAGACATGGAAAACAGCAAAGCGTGATGGAGTCATTGGGTAAAAAAAATGTTACCTCAGAGTTTTCATTCCTAATTGTGAGATTTCTTGGTGTAAGTGGGTTGGAAGAAGAACGCACAAACATGGTCCTGAAATTCCTAGGCAGGGAAGTTTAATTATTATAAGCAATGCAATAAATCTGCTGCCTCATTACTGGATATTCCTCCTAACTTCACAGAATAAACAGGAGGGAAAGGATGGAGTCTCAAGTCATTCCGGGAGGGCCGTAGGGTATTTCAACGTCCAGCCAGTAGAGAGCATAGCGGTGCCTTATGAATGGAAAAAGGAAGCGAAAAGCAGTCGAGCAAGAGTGTAACCTGGTTGTAGAGAAGGGGCCAGGGAATACACAACCCAAGAGCTGATCTAAAGAAGTTGCAGGATGAAGGGAGTTGAGTCCAGCCACAGCACAGGGAGCATCCTGCAAGGAGCAGTCACAAACTGTAGCTGTTGGTAGTAGAACAGCATGGAAAGGGGTCCCAAACTGCACAACTTTACTGGGATTGGGCTTTCTCTGGTTGCTTGGATCTACAGGATATTAATAATTGGCCTTTAAGTAGAGGTTGGACTACAGATGCGATTTCAGTAGCAGGCCTGAGAAGCCCCAGGAAGCAGTTACCTTGGTAATTCCCCATGGAAGTCCCCTAGGGCCTGAGTAAGAAATTACTGTTTGGAGCTCTTGCTCTGTGGCCCTTTGAACTGGTGGACCCAGGGTACATGCACCCTCTCTGCTACTCTTGGCACAGAAGCTTCCCCTCTCTAAATCCAAACATGAGGGCTCATGAGGGCGAGCCCTCGAAGTGCAAGCACAGGGAAGTGGACAACGGGAAGAAAGAAGAGGACAGTGATGCAGCTGGACCTGGAGACAGCAAGAAGGACAACAACAGGATCAGCAGCAGTGGAAATGAGAGAGACATCGACAGCGACAAGGACAGTGAATGAACTGAGAATGTATACCCCTAAATCGGGGCCTTGGACTAAGGGACTGCATTTGGGTTAGGGAAGGGAAGACCAGGGACCTGCTCATATACAGGCACCTGAATCTCTCAGTTGAAGACTGCATCAAACTAGGACTGAGTGACATGCAGGGGTACTACTGAAATGTAGCAGAAGGTGACAAGGAGCAGATGGAAGAGATCATATGGAAGAGAGAGGCTGGCACAGACTGTTCAGAGGCAGGACCACCGGAGACAGTGATGACGACAATGCTAATGAAGGAAATGATGATAATTATGATGATGAGTGAAAGGACTGGGATAACAGGCAGGGGTGTTTGGGGGAGGAGGCAAGGGAAGGGGGCTTTGTGACAGTCCTTTGCATGATTGTGACAGTGAAAGATGATGGTGATGGGCACGTGGGCATGCAGTGTGGTTATCGGACTGGCATAACTGTTTTGCACTGTCAAGTGAACCGTATCAGTCAAGAGAGTTTTTTTTAGAGGTATAGGTGTGTGTATAGGTATGTATACACACACACACACACACACACAAAGAAATATATATTTTTGCCAAAAAAAAAATTGTACTACATATAAGTAGGTGCCAAAGTGCTATTTTAAAGTGTGTTTATGGAGTACCTGTGCTAAAATTTGCAGCAGTTTCAAAAAAAGTAAACTGCATCACTTCTGAATGAATTAAGTGTATGAATACCATATGAAAAATTGCTGCAATTGCATTTAATTTCAAGATTATTGTTTTAAAATTTGCTTCTCCCTTCCATGTGCTTAGGGAGAGCAAGGTCTGATAGTAAGGAGGGGTGGAGGGTGCTGAAGGGAAGAACTTGGGGGAGGACAGAGGGCAAAGAGACTACCTGACACCCATATTTATTTTCCCTGCTGTAGCAGTAGGAAGGGAACAAATTCAAGGAAAACTTCAAATAATTAGATTCTATATCTGGAAAGTGATATCAAAATCATAAGAATCTAGTTATTGAGGGCTTATCTTATAAAAGGGATCATCATATATTTGAGTAAATATGGTAAGTGCCTTCCTGAGTCAGAGTCCAAGTTCTTAATATCTCTAAATGGCTCTAAATTTTACCCATCATAAATAACAGATTGTTTGCACAGTTATTCCCATCATAAGTACATAACACATTGCCCAGTGGTACATATCACTGCCAACATATTACCAATATCTAGCCAAATCAGCTATTTTTCTGGAATATCAGATCTACCACATACTTAAGCTAGGCCATCCCTTTTCCAATGTGTATCCAATTCAAAGCATCTTGCAGTTTTAGAAGCATCATTGTTCTTTTCATTACATGGTTCCAATCAATTAGTTACCTGCATGTCTTGTACCGATTTCAAATGAATAATATATTAGTCATTCTGAACTGGTCTGGAATTTAGTTGTTTGGACACAGCTAGCTATCCTGGCTATATAAAGGGGCTGTTAAATTACCATAAACAGTATGCATACAATGTGTTCACACACACACACACACACACAGATTTATTTGTAAATATGTGCACTATTTGTTTTATTCCACCTCTGTTTATTTCCGTTACATAGCATGAAGATGAATGCCATGGATACTGTAATATCTTATCGTCTTTTATGCTGCCAGTTTGCTGGCATTGAGGTTTCCATCACACCTGGTGAATCTGGTCTCAACATTTCCTAATGTAGGCACCTGAGATGCATCTAGAATTCAATAATCACCAAACAGTTCTACCCAGACAGATTCACCTCTCCTTGCCTGAGCTAGCTGTATCAAAAAAAGTGTGTAACCGGATCTGCTTTCTCCATATGTTGTGATAAGGACAGTATCTTGTTTCAGCTCCTCAGCCAAATTTAAAATCTTTGTGGACCGCACACATCTGTTCTTGGCTACTAGGGCTGTGCAAAGCTTCGGTCCCTGATTTGATTCAGTGGAGGTTTGGCCCAATTTGGTGGCCGAGCCTCCTAATCCGAATCGAATCAAGAGACCCTTTAATCTCTCCGAATCGAATCGGAACCTTCCAGATCAATTCAGAGAGATTTGGAAAGATTCAGTGATTCGGACATAGATGCAACTTTAAATGTTTTTTCTCTGCACCTCTAGGTAGCAGGTGGCTTGTGAGCACTGAACTGCTGGGGCGTGCGGGCTGTCCTACAGGAGTGCAGGGCGGTCCACAGTGTGCTTGGCAACAGACCTGGAAGTGGACCAGAAGCATGGTAACTGGTGCCTCCCGAGTCTGGGGGGGGGCACTCAGGGCCCCCCTGCAGCCAATCGCCAAGCTGGAGAGCATGGGGGGGCCCCCCCACCATGCTTCCCAGCGGATCCGGAAGTGGACCAGAAGTACTTCCAGTCCACTTCCAGGTTTGCTGCTGAGCATGGGCGCATGGAGCATCCCGCCCCTGCACTCCTGTGGGATGCTCCATGCACCCCAGCATCACAGCGTTCTCAAGCCATACCGGTACCTTCAGGTATGTAGAAAAAACATTTAAAGCTGTGTCTATGTCCGAAACAGCATTGAATCTTCAGACTGGGATTCAGCCAAATTGAATCTCAGGGACAGCGATCTGAATCAACAAATTGAATCACTGTCCCCAATTCGGGCCAAATCCAAATTCGAATCAAATACAGCCCATTTCACACACCCCAAATAGCTACCTATGTGCTTGTGTAGTTCCTCACCCAAGAGCCTATTGTTACAATAATATATCATGCTCCACCCACAGAAATCTAAACCCATTTGAGTTCGGGATGAGTTCAGATTTGAAACCAGGGATACTAATGCATATCAGAGTTTCGTTTCCAGCTTGAAAAGGGGAAACAGTCATGGAAGAAACTAAGGCAGTGATTCTCAACTAGTGGGGCAGGGCACCCAGGGGTGCCATGAGATCTTTTGAAGGGTGACACAAGGAAGGAGACAAGCAGGTGTAAGGAGATAAGTCCAGGCTCAGGCACTTTTCTGCCTGGCCCACTTTGCAAGGAGGCAGGCATTATAATAAACAAATTAGTTTTTGAAATACAGTGCTGCTCAATTCCCTGAAATTATAGAGGGTGTCTATAGTGAAATGAGGGATGCCTTGAGTCTAAAAATATTTGGAACAGGTGGTCTAGGAAATCAATGTACAAATGTAAAAGACACTCTGGACTGATCATTTCACCCAGGGGTGCGCATTAAAAACCATGTTGGACAGCAAAACCACAACGTTCATAGCCCATATTCTCTGAAACTTCAGGGTTAGAGTTTTTGAGGACAAACCAACTTATTAAAGCAGTTCAAAATGTGCTCCTACCAACTAGTGTTTTTCTCACATTGATAGAGTGCTAAAAGAAATGCAACTACTAAAAACCCACTGATTAAGTGAACAGATAGCCCCAGACAGGTTTGCATTATAAACATTAATTGCACATTAGCTCAACTGATTAAAAAATAAATACTGTACATGGCAGGAAGCTCCTTCTTAAAGAAACTGCTGCTTTGGGAAATGAGCCAGTGCTTTTAAGGAAAAAATAATGTACAGTCAGTGAAATGTCTGCTTTATCCTGGGAGAATATGAAAGTCACCACAGAACAAATATTAAAGCTGTACTGTGCTGCAGAACCAAAGCAACAGCAAATGCTGGGAATTTGTAAACAAAGAGGGGATTTGCTATCCCACAATTAAAATAAAATGTAAATGCCAACTATGTTTATTTGAATCATTGAAGAGCCCTTCACAAGGCTCTGAGAAATTGTAATGGGCTGTGGACTTCTGTTGTCCTAAGTACTTGATTCTGCAAGGTATTGAGCATTTTCAGCTCTCACTGAAGTGGGAGCCACAGCAAGAACAGAAATTCTCAGGACTTTGTTGAGTCTGGCCAAGGCAGGAAGTGATTAGACATTTCCAAACTTTATAGGCTCAGAAAATGCCAGCTCTTCATTTTCACTTGTTTTCTGACTATGGAAAAATAATAGAGCAATTACTCTGTTTTTGACACTATTTGAATTCACTGGGTTTATTTTATGAATCACATGTAGATGTTTGTATACCTAACAGTGTTAATATTAAGTGGCACCCCACAGCACCCTTTCAAGTCTGAAAGAGCACCCTAAGGGAAGAATCTCTGACTTGGTCTGACTTCCAAGATTCAGTTAAGAAGTGACATTTCAGGGACAGTGCCAAAAACTGATACTTTAGGACAATAGTAATTAATAACTAGCTCTAACATAATGCTTTTCATGTGTAGACCTTAAAAATTTACAGAAGTCACTGTTGTTTCAGTAGATGGTAAAAGTGAGGCACAGAGACATAAACTGACAGTGGCCAAGGTAGGGGTAGAACCCAGCTCCCCAAATTTTCAGTTCAGTAATCACTGTGTGGAGTCTTTAGATGCTACATCTTGGCAGCTGGGATTAACCTGTTTGTGTATAGACATCTGCCCTTCCATACAAATCCTAATTCTGTACAGAGTCACAAAAGTATAGTTCTTCACTGGGGTTGTGCAGGATCTTTCTCCAATAGACCACTATACACATTCAAATATGTCTCCGGATAAAAATCAATATGCTGAGCTAGTCTGTAGGAGGCAGGATGGCCCTGAATTGGGGACCAAAACACAAAAAAAAAAAAAATCAATTCCTGACTATGCCAATTTCTTCTGTGTGTTCTTGACCAAACTGTTAATTTTCCTGTTCCTCACTTTCCCTGTCTAGAAAAAGGAAATCATAATTCTTCTTTCCTTTGCTTCTCCTACCTATTTCAGCTCTAGAGAGCATAGACTGTATCTCAGCACACATTTATACAGCACCTAACACAACAAAGCCTTAATCTCAAAAAGACCTGTTAGTACTAAAACAATAACAATAATAAATCATTGTGCCCACCTGGTCTTGAGGAGACATTCCCTAGCTGCCTTGAAGCATGTGCCTGTGCTTGGCCACAGCGCTTGCTCTTGTGCTGTCAGTGGGGGCTCACGTTTTTCCTGAGGGAAAACCAGAAACTCGCCTACCTGACTTTGGTGTTTCTTCCAGTGGTGGGGTTCCCTCCAGTGGTCCCCTGTGGCTTGGTCACATTCCCTAGTGGGAATTCTTGGGGCTTCACCTCCCCTACACCCCAGCCACGCACCACCCTTCAGCACAGCCATTTGATGGCCCTTACCTAGGTATGGGGTCTTTGGGCATCCCCAATGTTCCTTTGTGTCTCCCTTAACTGCACTACAGCTTGAAGCACCCCTTATCCACTCTTGACTTTTGAGCCCTGACCTTCATCTGAGGGTCCCTCTGGGTTATTAACTAAAGAACAAACTAATAAAGAAAAGAAAAGAAAAGGAAAGGGTAGTAGGGCCTCAGCCCATCCCTACTCATGATCCTGGCTTCTTTGGATCTCAGAGTCCCTTGACGCTGTCCTCGTCCTTTAGGGACTCATGAACCCCTTTGATGGGTCCATCCTCCAGCCCCTTAATGCCAGCCAGTGCAGCCTGTGCCTGGCATGGGAAGCACCTTCACCACTTGCTTCCAGCTGTGACTCCCCTGTTGCTCTTTTGCCACAGGCTTCTATTTCAGCTGAATGGCATTTGGTGATGACTTCATCTGCCCACGACACCTTTATCTGTATGTCACAGGGCATTGAAGTGCCCTGCTCCTAGAAAGAAGGACAGGTGCTGGTTGCCGGGGCAACCACAGAGGTCAGCTGACTGGAAGGGGGCAGGGCCTGGCTGAAATAAACAGCTCAGGCTGAGGCCAAGAAGGCAGTTCCTCTCTGGCAGTCAAGGAAGTAGGAGCTCTGTTGAAGCAGGCAGTTCCCTGTTAACATCAAAGGGTGAAGGAGCTCTGCTGGAGTATTGCAGCCTATAGAAGCCAGATGGCCGGAGCAACTTCTGTTTGAGGACTGGGTGGAGCAAGCCCTGGTAGGGTTTTGAATGATGGTTAGCTGGATGGCTTGGAGATTATGTTGTAGCCCAGGGGCTTGAGTTTTCTGTTGGTAGTTTTATAAGACCGGAGGACTGGGTGAGGCAAATAGGGGTTGGAGGCCTCAGAGGGGCTCCACGGCAGTGTGGGGACCCCAGTGCTAGAAAGGGCACAGTATTGAGGGGGCATTGACCCCAGCCCTGTGAAAGGGGCACGGTGGATTGAGGTCCAGGCAGAGCCGAGACCGCCTGAGCCGTAAATGCTTTAAGACCCGAGGAGGGGATTTAGGGGGCCAGGCATGGCTACGGCCACCTGAGCCCCAAGGGTGAGAAACCTCAGAGTGGGTACAGATGAGAAACCCCAGAGGGGGCTTGTATTAAGGCCCAAGGAGGGGATTCGAGGCCAGGCACGGCTACGGCCACCTGAGCACAATTGCAAGGCTAAGCCCCAGGGAGGGCGAGCGCGAGTGTGAGGGAAGCCCCAGGGAGGGCAAGCGTGAGGGAAGCCCCAGGGAGGGCAAGCGTGAGGAAAGCCCCAGGGAGGGCAAGTGTGGAGAAAAGGCCCCAGTGCGGGCAGCACCTGCAGAGAAAAGGCCCCAGTGCGGGCAGCACCTGCAGGGAAAAGGCCCCAGTGCGGGCAGCAGCTGTGGGAAAAACCAGGGAGTGCCCGTGAGAGTGCACAGGCAAGGAGCCCCAGGGAGGGCGCACGAGCGAGGAGCCCCAGGGAGGGCGCACGAGTGAGAAGGGCCCGGTGTGGGTTCGGCCTAGAGAGGCCTGGGAGTGTCTGCAGGGAGTGCGGGTGACTGTAAGGAAAGAGAGGCCAGAGAGCGTCCGCGAGGGCGGACAACAATAATCGACTAGACAACGTCCGGGACATCTGAGAGGCTTGGGGCATGGTATTAGGGGTGGTAGGAGCCACGCGTAGCCCCTGTGGCGGGAGCGCACAGAATCATCTGTAGACGGGGCACAGGCTGGAGTATGTCGGGGTACCGTGCCAAGGAGGACAAAAGGCAGCCTCCCTTAATACTCTTAACATCAAAGACATGGCGGGTGAGAACCAGGGTGCATGGACACTAACGTGGCACAGTAGGGGGCGCCAGGAGAGATCACAGCCGCTCCTGGGACCCCGCCCCGTGACACTGTACATAGAGCCAGCTGGTGAACCACAAGGGCGTCTTGTCCTGGTGCGGCTCCTTCATGTCTTCTGGCCCGGTAACAGGTAAGTTTGCCCTGCCTTCAGGGATTTCCTTGCAGGGCCAGGTTGTCTCCACGCTGAGCCCCATTATGGGGAGGGTCTCTTGTGCCCCCACCTTTGTTTCCCTGGAACAACCATCATCATCATCACTATCATGTTAAATCACTTAACCTTTTTTCCCTAGTACAAACAAGCTCTCTCAACCGATAGATGTTTTCTTTTGCCGATGATCTAAATTTGTAATCTCTTGCAATTCAGACAATCATATGCCATATTCATTTGCAATGACAGATAATAATAGACAATAATGCAATAGATGTCTTCCCAAACATCTTAGATCCTCCCTCTAAGTTGAATCAACACTTTCAAAGCAATTTCTATTCAGAGGACTTAAATCAATTATAGTTCAAGCTTAGTTTCCATTTAGACTTCACTGATAATTAACCAGTGCCTCCCAAACAGACTAAATGCAGTATCATTTTCCTTGTCTTTGGTATAAAATGCAGATTAATCTTATCTTTTTGAAAAATAAATCTCATATACAGGGCACTGTAACATCTCAATTACTTTCAACTACAGTTGCTAGTGCAACCACTTTTCATGGTCAAGAGAAGTCAAAGGATTTTGACTACAAATGAATTTCTGGGATTATACAGGTTGGTAATATTTTATTTTATTCCAGTGTAATGAATTTATGGACATCAAATCCCCCACTAGAGATTTTATTTCTGGCAGGTGAGAGCTCTAAACATTGGACTACAGAGAGCACATTACACAGCTGAAAAAGTAAGATGGTTTGTAAGAAATTACTGAATCCCATGAAAGCACAGCATTTATTCAACTTGTCTGAGCAAGCCAGGCAAAGCAATTCTACCCTGCCCGGCATTGATATTTAGCAATAGAGACACCTGTCAGAGCAAGAATTCACTCTGTGAATGCATCTGAGTAAGATGCAGGTAATCATGAAAAAATATAGTTGTGTCCAATCCTGCAACTTCTGACATATACAAAATGAAACAGATCTCTTAGATAAAGGTACTGTTGTATAGAATATTTGTACTCTGGCTTCCTTGCATGACCTGAATGACAACTGCTGTTTTAAGGGGTTTGTGTACCTTCTAGGCATGAGATTGATTTTAATCAACTGCACTGTTGAAGAAGATTGTATCTTATTTGTTTTTTTACAGATTTAGCCATGAATGAAAAAAAAAATGTTTTTTAAACCAGGACACTACAGACTAGTCAGCCTCACTGGAAAAATCAAGGAGCAGGTCCTCAAGAAATCCATTTCTAAGCACTTGAAAGAGAAGAAGGTGATTAGGAACAGTCAGGACGGATTCACCATGGGCAAGTCATACCTAACCAACCTGATTGCCTTCTATGACAAGATGGATGCAGGAAGAGCAGTGGATGTGATACACCTTGATTTTAGCAAGACTTTTGATATGGTCTTCCACAATGTTCTTGCAAGCAAGCTAAAGAAGTATGGTTTGAATGAATGGACTATAAGGTGGAGAGAAAACTGGCTGGATCATTGGGCTCAAAGGATAGTAATCAATAGCTCGATGTCTAGTTGGAAGCCAATATCAAGTAGAGTGCTCTAGGGATTGGTCCTGAGGCCAGGTTTGTTCAATGTCTATATCAATGATCTGGAAGATGGGATGGAGTGTACCCTCAACAAGTTTGCAGATGACACTAAGATAGGGGGAGTAGCAGATACACTGGAGGGTGGGGCTAGGAATCAGAGATACCTTGACAAATTCGAGGGCTAGACCAAAATAAATGTCATGAAGTTCAATAAGGAGAAGTGCAAAGCCCTGCACTTAGGACAGAATAATCTCATGCACTGTGTATAGGCTGCAGACTGGCTGGCTAAGCAGCAACTCTACAGAAAAGAACCTGGGAGTTCAAGTGGAAAATCAGCTGAATATGAGCCAGCAGCATGCCCTTGCTGCAATGAGGGCTAATGGCATGCTGGGCTGCACGAGTACAAGAATTACCAGCAGATCAAGGGAAGTGATTCTTCCCCTCTATTTGTCACTGAAGCACTGCATCCAGTTTCGCACGCCCCTCTCCCCCTCCCCCCACCCACTACAGAAGGGATGAGGACAAATTGGAGGGAGTCCAGGGGACCGCATTGAAAATGGTTAGGCAGCTGGGGTACATGACTTGTGAGGAGAGGCTGAGGGAACTGGGCTTATTTAGTCTGGAAAAAGGAAGATTGAGGGGAGAGTTAATAGCCTTCAACTATCTGAGGAGTGGTTGCAAAGGGGGTGGAGCTAGACTGTTCTCGTGGTGGCGAATGACAGAACAAGCAGCAACTGTCTCAAGTTGCAGCACAGGAAGTTTAGGTTAGATATTAGGAAAAACTCTCTCACCAGGAGTGTGGTAAAGCACTGGAACGGGCTACCCAGAGGTTGTGAAACCTCCATCCTTAGAGGTCTTTAAGACTCTGGTAGACAAAGCCTTGGCTAGAATGATATAGTTGGGAACAGTCCTGCTTTGAGCAGGGCATGGGACTAGATGACCTCCTAAGGTCCCTTCCAACTCAAATTTTCTATGTTTCTATAAATGCACTACTTTCTGCATTCCTGGGTTAGTTTTAAACACACATACTCCAATGAATACAGCCAGAACTAGTCATAAAGGCACAAGCTGTCACGCTAATTTGTAAAGCCTTGTGAACGTTCTACTGTGTGCCAGGCCTACTGTATGTATTGCCTCATTATCCTTCACACTTCTCGAGTCCATAACAAGGAACACTATGATGACATTTAGCTTATGCTTCATTCCTCCCTGTGCTATATCTTAATGGATACCAAAGGTATGTTCTTGTCTTTTTTATTTTTTAGAATTTGCCTCCATGATCCCATTGACAGGGCAAGCAGCAGTATTAAGTGGCCCTCCTATAAGAGTCATTTCGGGTAAAGAAATTCCTCTCTGTTGGACCATTTTTGTTGAATACCAAACTATACCTGAATTTGTCCTCCTGCTTAGCACAAGCACACAAACAATAAAAATATACAGGCACACCTCATGCACTGAAAATGCCCCTACATCCCCAGGACCAGTCAACCAGTAGTTAGCACAGGCATTTTAAAGAAGACAGCTCTACCTCACCTCTGCACTTACCCAAATCCTGAGGCTGAGGCTGGAGGCCAGCCAGGTCTCTGCCATAAGTTAGAGAAGTCTCAGGACTACTCTAATTTAATCACTTATAACTACCTTCCCCATTCCCCACCTCCCCCAGTGATCAATGCAACAACCAGGAATTGATAGACTATGGTATGCTCTAGTTGCACCATCTTCCCACAAATATGCTCTGTTTTGGAGACCTGTCATAGGCACAGGCACCAGCTCACTAAAAAAAATTAGGATGTGCTCAGCACCCACAAGCCATGGCCAATTTGGTTTTACACGAGACATGTTAGATCTCTATTATATTTAAAAAACTGCCTTAAAACTGAGCTTTTATAAGCTGGCACCAGTAGGTGGAAGAAGCATGTTATGTGGCTGCACAGAAAGGTGGAGGGAGACGTAAAGCTACAGAGATGTAATGTCTTTAAAAATAGCAGCCACATAAAGAACTTTGTGATAGTATCCTTAGGTACTAGAACCTTCTTCAGTAAATACTTGGTGCAAGAAGCCTACAATGGGGAAGTCTAAACACTGTACCATCTCAGCTCCCTCTCTGATGCTTGAATTTTGAACAGTCAGATTTAAAAGACGAGAAACAAGCAGTCTGAAGAGCTGTTTATTAAGCCTGTGAGAAGCGGTTAGTATTCACTTCGGATTCAGATTCAGCCAGTTTGGAGGACAATGACTCAGTCATTCAAATCACTGTCCTGAATGGATTCGACTGCCACTGAATCAGCTGAATATCTGAATTGGCCCCATCCCCTGCCCACTCTCCCAGCCCTGTCAATGGCTGCCCCACCTGCCCCAACTCCCGGCTCTTTGGGAAAAAAAGCCCGGCACTCACCAGCTGCTGCCAGGTCGGGGGGGTGATCCCCGCTGCCCCTCACACTGTGTAGGGGGATCTGTTATGAGCCACCATCCCCCACGCACTCTCCCAGGCCCAGCTCCTG
>NW_017728927.1:15863530-15877772 GCF_001723895.1 Crocodylus porosus
GGTGGCTTTTTTTTAAAAAGTCAGGAGCTGGGGCTGAGTGGGGCAGCCATGGCAAGGGCTGGAGCAGCGGGTGTGGGGTGGGGGTGCTCAGGAGAGCTGGGGAAGCAGGCAGGGGATGGGACCTGGCAGGGGTCAACCCAAGGTGTCCTCCCCCCTCCTCCAGCCCCTGCCTTCCCCACTCCCTACTTACCAGCATGGAGTCCGGGTCCAACTCCCTGCAGCAGCGAGTGGGGACTGCTCAAATCTCCAAAGCTTTCTGAATATTTTTCAAATCAATCTGGAGACCTTTGAATCAATTCAGACATTTTAATTGGTCTCCTGATTCAATTCGGATTCGGAGATTTGGCCGCTGAATCAGGTCAAATCTCCTCCGAATCGAATCAGCACCTAAAGCTTCGCACAGCCCTACTGTTTATAGATGTTATATTTTTCTAGGTTTGATCTGGACTACAGCTGTCACTATATACACATGGATGTCTGTAGTCCAAATAAAAATTGGCTCCAGTCTGAATTAACTAATAAATTAATGCAGACTAGGGCAGTCCAAACTGGGCAATTTAAGCTATATTAATTAACATGTATATACAACAGCTACCTAGGGCTTGCTGTTGCTTATGCCCAATACCAGAAGCAGCACCAGATAACCCCTACCATCTCTATTGCAGAAGTGCAGAAATGCACGAAAACCTCCCTGATGGTCAACGACCATCTATTAACCCTTAATTCAAATTGAAATCTGATTTGAACTGTGATACAAATCAGCTAACATGGTTTAGAAAATAGTGATCATGTCTACAATTGGCCCAAGAAGACTACACTCTGACCCAGTGCTATCCTACAACCCAAAACACTGCCAATGAAACATCTAACTAATTACTATGGGAAATTGCAGCATTTAAAGTATTTAAAAACCCCCCAAATGCTATTCTATCTTTGGTTTTAAAAAAGTCCATGGGCAGAGTTTTCAGAAGTTCCTATTGATGGCCTCACTTCTCCCACTGAAGTCAATGAGATATTTACCATTGGGTTCAGAGGTAGGAGAATTAGGCAGACATTGAAGGGTTTTGAAATCAGAGGTATAACAAGCAGGGGGTGGATAGAGGATGGCCTCATGTGCTTCTGAGAGAGGGGGATAAAGAAGTCTTACCCATACTGGAAACTCCCAAACAGTCCCCATCTGCACTGCTGTGACTACTGCCACATGCTTTACCTGCCTCGGCTCTTGCTCTTAAAGCAGCAGACTTGGGTATCCATGCATTGGCTGCCTCTGCAGCTAGAGCAATGCCATGGGGCTATGCTTGCTGCTGGGATATGGACTGTGTGGGAGCAAGGGACAATTGTGGCCCCTGCTCCTAAATTGGTGCCCAGAGATGATACCCCTCTTAACCCTGATAATTTAGTTGTCATTTGAAAATCTCCGCCCTAGTTTCTGAAGGAGTCAAACTTTTTCTCCAGTTACAGAGGGCATTAGGAAAGTTCATTTCCAAATACACAGAAAATAGGAACATTGGATTTTCATGTGGCAAAATACCAGTGAAACATTACCACACTTTTTGCTGCTTTAGTGATATGCAAAACCTAATAGCCTATTGCAACATTATTTTATATCAGGACACAACAGACGTAACAATGGCCGGGACAGTATCTTTCTTTTGAACACATTCAGGTCTTTACTATTTGTTATTTTTCCATGCCTTTCCATCCTCAACACATTCAAAGAAGCTTGCATCTCTCAAGTGAATTCCTGTAATTAGATTTCAAGGACTAGCTGGTACTTAGATTTCATTTACAATTTTTTTTTAAACATGGAAATTATTAGCAGCATTAACAGTGTTACTGCTTTAGGGGGAGTTGATTTGAATAAATTCTGAGTAGGAGGAAACTCCACAAAGGGATAAAGATGGCAAGTACTGTAACAAAATATATTGGATATAGGCACAGTGTCTGAGTGGGCAACAATTGTTTGTGCTATAACTAGGGATCTACTTAAAGCATACCGAAGTGAAGGAAAAATTGTGGGCCACTTGCAGCACCCAGCACCATTTTCACAGTCTTTCCATGGTTATCACCCCCCACTCTCCCCACCTCTGCTGCTTGTCCAAGGGACCCCAGCAGCCTCACCCCTCACCACTGTTAGGTTGAGAGGGCTGCCTTCTGTGCAGCCCCACCCCTTGCCACTGATTGGTGGAGAAGGCTGCCCTTCATGTGACCCTGCCCTCTCCACTCAGTGGCAGCGAGGGCCTGGGGATCATAAAAGGCATCCCTCTCAACCAATCAGCAGTAGAGGGAGTGGCCACCATCTTGGCTTTTACCCTTTGTGCCAGAGGCCCCCCCCACCCCCCAGGCTACAAGGCTGGGCAACAGTGGCTGCTGTCTCCCACTGGGGAGCTAGATTTTTATTTTTAGTATTTTTTTCCCTGGAATTCCACACAAAATCATGGAAGCTACCATTTCTCATGGTTTCCATGGAAATCACAAAACCGTGATTTGAGTAGGTCCCTACCTTTAACTAGTTCTTCTGAAGAGAAGACTTGTGTTTATGCCAAGCTGTTAATTTACATAACCTCTGGAATTCACTTGGAGTCAGATCCTGAAAGTACTGGGATGATGGACACAGCCCTTTGGCAAGAGGAAGTTGCCAAAAAGTGTTTTTTAAATGGAGGGAAAACTTGTGATTAGTGTCATATCACTCTCTGCAGCTACTTCTACTATTATACTCTAAACTAGCACTTATTTTATGTGAACTGTGAAAGGATGAATACACTGTAGATGCATGGTAAATGGTTAGCAAATGAAACCTATTTAAAAGTTCTAAAAACACAGTAACTTTGCCTTCTGATAGCAAATAATGGACCTTGAGGGAGAATTATGCCATTCATCGTTTTTGGCTTAGAAGTGGTATTTAAAGGCCTGTTTTTTGGGAATTGGCATATAGGTATAGATATATGCGTTTTAAGGGGGTCAAGATGGGCACAGGTGTTAAATGGATTTCTAAAGAGCTTGGGAGACACATACACACAGCTTCTCATGGCCCTGAAAACAGATGGGCTGTCTAGCACAACAAGGCCAATGGATGGACACAGCCTGAAAATTGAGGTGGGCATGCCATAACACGAGATCACAGCCTTTAAGGCAAACAGGGTGTCTAACACAACAGGGACACATAGCCTGGGAACTGAGCAACTATATTCCATACTGTCCCATAACACAAGATAAAGTGACATCAGCTACAAGGCCCCAGAGCAGGGGGCCCCGAATCCGAGTTTTGAGGGAACAGACCAAATTAGAAGAAGGCCTGGAAGGCTACATGGACTTGTGACCACAGAGAGACAACCAATCCAAGATAGCCATGGATGAAGAGTCATCAGGAGTCAAGGGGGAAGGAGAATACAAAAGCAGAGACTTGTGAGTAACAAAGGGTCCCTTTGTCTCATCCATCCCTCCCTGTTCCTTCTTGTCCCTCTCTGTCCCTCCTTCTCCTCCTCCTCATCCCCCACCCGGGGTCCTCCTCCTTCTCCTCCCTGAGAGGAGACCACTCCTTAGGGGTATTGGGCATCTTCCTCTTCTGTTTATTTCATATCTCCAGCTTCCTTCTCAGTTTTGCTGAGTTCATAATTAGCCAGACTCCCATCAAACTCTAACTGAATATTTTAGAGTCTGGGATTCAGACAAAATGAAGAGTACTCCCAGAAGACGTTAAATAGCCTCAACACCCAGTTGTTTTCCAGACTCAGCTCCAAATTCTGAAGCATTTACTCAGAAAGGGATGGGATTCCAAGGCCAAACCAAAAGACCAAATAAAATAGACTAGGAACCTTGAGTACGAACCAGCAATGGCCTAGTAAAGTCATCTGGGAGTACTTTTCAATACATGCTATTCTCTGCCTTGGAAGGGAAAAGGGAAAAGATCCATTTTGTGTTTAATATTTGCTATTTTAAAAGGCTAGCTACACATAAGTGCACTTTCCAAAGAAAATAAGAATAATAATTAAAAGAGTATTGGCTCAGTAAAATGATCAAAGGAGAATGAATACTTTATTATTTTCCAAGAAAAAAAATATTCTGGTACTGAATGTCACAAATATTGATCCCCCAAGATCATAAGTAGATGAGACTTCAGACCACAGGCTTTCATGTTAATTCTATCTTCCTTTCCCATAAACAGGCACGTATTCTGTAGTTAGTTTATTTCGGTTTCCCATAAATCGCTTTTGTAATCCTTTCATGAAGTATTTTCCACCCGCCCTGTTGAACAGTGTAACTATGGGTTGCATTCTTTGTTCTAAAAACTGTGCACACATGCTTGCTATTGTATGTCTCTGGGGTGCTTGTAATAATTTCTCCAGTTTAATGCACACTGAAGTGATAACCATAGCAATAATTCTAGTAGATCTCTGGAGCCCAGGTTACCATCTTCCCAGGCAAATCTTAATTTTACTGTGCACTCTGATGTTTGAATTTACTTCCTTTAATCAACAGAGGGAAAAAGAGATGTATGTTTCATACATCAGAGAGGCTTAAATCAGCAGAAAAATCCATGCTCAAGAACAAGCGAGCATTTATACTTGCCTTTCTTTGTGCAGCTAGACTGAACACTTCATCAATGTAATTATGAACACAGAAGTGCAGAACTGGTCAGTTGGATACAGCACTCCTGAGTTTTGTTGTCAAAATTAAATTAGGCAAATGGGAAATTCAGCACCAGTACTGCATGAGAATACTGGTTCATCTGGGATAGGGTTTTAAGACATACCCCAGTAATTTAGATCCAGAAAAGCCCACTGGTTGTCAGGATTAACTTTCTAACTGATCACAGGGACTAGATGGGTTGTTCTGTAGACCTCCAAATCTACTAGAGGCCTGGATAACCCACTCATTAAAAGGAAACTGATTTTAGTAGTACACTTAACTCTTCATATTACTTTAATGATCTTATGTTTGTGATAAAATAGCTTATTGCAGTTATCCTTGTGGGTATTATTACCAGTAAACTGAGATTTGAAACCAAAGGGTTTGAATAGAGCCCTCACCATAAGATGTTATTATGAGTGTTTTTATAGGACCCTAGACCACAAGGTGCTGCTCATTGCCCCTAAGATTTGTTGCTGCTTATGTCCACAATCTCCAATTTTCATTCCCCAAATTAGTGCATTAAACTGCTGCTGATAAATACACCCCCAAAAGGTATGAGATATTCAAAAACACTTAAGCATGGACTTAGCTTTAATCATTTACATCTGCTTTTCTGGATAGGGGCAATGGAACTTCTGTTTTGAGTCTTAGTTAATGATTGGTGAATTCAGCAGCTTCTCATCTGGGTACTAAATTCACACATTGCTCTGTGCACTGCCATGCAAGGCTTCTGAAACTTTTACATAGTGCCTGGTGCCTCCTAAGACTGGTGGGGGGAGGGGAGTGGTAACTGGTGCCTCCTAAGACTGTGGGGGGCACAGTTCATGGTTGGCAGCATTGGTGGCATTGGCGGCATCCACAGAAGCTGCCAGCGGTGTTGGCGGAAGCCAATCTCAGGGGGCACATGAGCCCCCACCCCCCATACCCCACCTATGCGTCACCTATGCACTGTACTGTATTTCTATGGCCTGAACTCACTGACCTGCAAATTAACAGTATGTATTTTTATGAACACATTCCAGGAAAATTTCTAGGTGATTTCTGACAAATTTGTAAATTTCTCTTGATCATAAATGATGCCATAATATCGTCCAGAAATCCTTACATTTGCTTAATAAATGAAATGTTCAAAAACAGGCAAGTCATGGTTAAGCTGACAGTCCCATTCCAGAAAAACAATGTTTGATGAGTAAGAGCAAACAATTAATCTCAGAATCTCTGAAACCAAGGGCCAAATTCTGAACTCAAATGGGAACCAGGAGCTTTCAGTGGTTTCAGAGGGGATTTGATAAAAGTTTTCAAATATAAAGAGTTGTTATAAAAAGAGGTGACCGGTTGGTCTGTGTCCACAGTGAATGGGACAAGAAGTAATGCAATGAGAGAGACTGCTGAAGGATATAAAGTAGAACTATCTAACTATTAAGTTGGTTAAGCACTGGAACAGATTACCTTGAGAGATTGTGGAACCTCCATCTGTGGGACAATTTAAGTGCAGGTTAGATAAACAGTTGGATAAGATAGTTTAGACAGGGATGAACCTTGACTAAGGGATTGGATTAGATGACCGCTTAAGGTCTCGTCCAGATATATTTTTCAATATATAAAGCTGAAAAATGGGTGTCATTGTAAATAACGCCAATGCAGAACCTTATTGATTTCTGCCATTTTTAGCTATCAAAATCCTCTCCCTCCTTCCTTTATAATATCCTTTGCTAATTTTTGAATTGTATCCCCTTGGAATAGGGCTTCTGAGGAAGTGGACCCCAGAGAAGAATATCTTTGCAAAGAATTATTCTAAGGAGAACCCAGAGGGGTTGATTTTTCTCTATCCATTTCACACATGGGAAAAACAAGGGCTTGTTCCTCAGCTGATGTAAATCAGCAGAATTCCCTTGAATATCATTATACAGTAGATAGGGACAAAGGAAATGTCCATCCCCAGGGAGTGAAGGAAAATAAGTGTGTTGGAACAGTCACCGAAGTTCACTGTCAACACCCCCCCTCCCCCCCAACTGGAAACATCACCCTCATTCTGCCAAGAGAATAGCGCTTCAGCCCTAAATAGGGGGCTCTGTTCAGTCCTGCTCATACATGCAAGGAATTCAGTTTATTGAACCACACATGTAAATAGAGTACCTACAATTACACATATATAGCTTAAGCTACATGAAGAAATACTTGTTGCCTATACCCAAGCGGGCAGGCTTTTATGCAAATGCATGTCCACTGCAAATGCAAATACTTGATTTATATTTGCATGTTGATTATTTACGTGCATAACTCGGCCTCACACAACTGGCCCATATGTTGCACATCCTGGCTACTCAAGCTTTTTGTTCCCTGAATGTATAAATACTGTACAAGCTGTTCTTCTACTTCCTGTTTTTTCCTTAATGAAATGGGCATGTGCGGGTGGCCAAATGATGCTTTGTACTGCAGTGATAGTTTACTTAACATTGCGGGTTGCTTTGCACATAATAAAGTTTACCTGGATGGTTTGCTTTAAAAAGTATGGAATCATCCCAGGTCTACCACATCCGCGTACTCTGTAGAAAAACAGCAGAGGGTTTTTTGCTGACCTGCAGCTGGAATTTATTTTAAATTCTACTCAGCTAGCAAACTTAATATCCCGTTCTTGTGTCTATATCACATTATCGGGGGCTCTTTGGAAGTGACCCACAAAGTCTATATTACCCTACAGTGACAGGAATTCTTTTTTTTAATACCAGGTGTCTTCGGCGTGATGCCAGGTTCAGGAGTCAGCTAGGATATATGGGGTGGCTGAAAGTAACAGCAAGTAAGCAGGGGCTAAAAAAGCTTTGTTTAGACTACCTGGACTGCCACCATGTTTTTATTTTAAGCTTGTGCAAAAGCACAGCATTCATCAGATGTTAAACACATTGCCTGATGCATTACATATAGCAGTGTGTCCAAACTTACCTAGGCTAGATCTGGACAACAGGGCTCACTGAAGTGGCTCCAGCACAGGGTGGCAGTGGGACCAGCTGCTGATGAGGCAGGGCTATAGCAGTGATGATGGGTGAAGTGCCTGGAGGCCTAGTGGAGCTGTATCAGCCCTTCCTCACCCTCCTGCCAGCAATCACCATCTCCAATGAGGCCCAAGGGCCTTTTATGCTGCAGCAAGCTACTCCCTCTGGCCACGTCATCCAATTTCTGGTTGCCACCAAGACAGGTAAGACAACTCCATAGGCCAGATCTGCTCCACAGGCCTTATGTTTGACATCCCTGCCTTATAGAGATTATGGCCATGTCCAGACAAGTGCAAACATTTGGTTCCCTGGGGACAGCTGGCAGCAGCATACCTAACTAGCCACTGCTAGTTGTCCCCAGGGAATGCCTGTCCCACATGCCCTCTGGTGCATGGCAGGTTATCGCAGGGAGGGAGGGAGGCTGAGGTCAGCAACTGTGCTGTCCCAGAAGTCTTACCTGTGGTCCTGGGGGCCAAGGAAGCTGCAGCCATGTCACTTCTGCAGCTGGGAGCATGGCTCCAGCCAGCCAGGCTCCAGTTTTGGGTGGCATGTACTGCTTCCACATGCACCACCCCACTTCTTTGTCAGCACAGGTTTTTTTAACCCCAGGGTCTCTGAGGGCCAAACCCCCCTTGTCTGCCCCTCCCTCCCCAACCTGGCACTGCAAGGGAGCAGAGCTGAATGTGTGATGCCATAGATAAGTCTGTGGCACCACATACCACACGGCTGCACTCATCAGGGAAGTGTGGTCACACTAGAGGATAGACTAGGGATTCAGGCCAACCTGGGCAGGCTTGCAAGGTGGGCAGATCATTCAACATGGAGAAATGAAAGGTGCTCCACCTCGGGAGAAAAAAACCCGCATCATACTTATAGATTCAGCAGTGCTACACTCACTAGCACCACGACCGAAAGAGACTTGGGAGTCATGATTGACCACAAAAAAACCCGCATCATACTTATAGATTCAGCAGTGCTACACTCACTAGCACCACGACCGAAAGAGACTTGGGAGTCATGATTGACCACAAGATGAACACGAGCCATGAATGCAATGCCACAGCCAGCAAAGCAAACAAAACTTTGGCTTGCATTTACCACTGCATCTCAAGCAACACCCAGGAAGTCAGCCTCCCAGTCTACTCAGCCTTGGTGAGGCCTGGGCTCCACAATTCAGAAAGGATGTGGAGAAGCTTGAAAGAGTCCAGAGGAGAGCCACACACATCATTAGAGGATAAGAGAGCAGGCCTTATGAGGAGAGGCTGATAGGCATGACACTTTTCGACCTGAAGAAACATAGGCGCAGGGTGACTTAGTGGCAGTCTAGAAGAAGAGGAACTGGGAGAACATCTATTCACTGGGGCACTCCAAGGGATGACAAAGTCAAATGATCACAAACTGCTGGAAGACCGTTTTAGACTGGACATAAGAAAAAACCTCTTTACCTTCCGAGTCTCCAGAGTCTGGAACAGACTCCCCCAGAGGTGGTGCAAGCACCTACTCTGGACACTTCCAAGAAACACTTGGATGCCTGTCTTTCTGGGAGCATTTGACCCCAGCTGACTTCCTGCCCCTTGAGCAGGGGCTGGACCCAATGATATTGTGAGGTCCCCTCCAGCCCTAATGTCTATGAAATCTGGATGCAGACTGTGACGGCAATGTAAGAATCTGTATATGGCAGAACGTTACTATTTAATAATCCTTTTATTGTTTGGTTGATATAAGGGAGATGAGATTAAACCTATTTCTGTCAAAATTCTATAGTTATCTATGCTGTTTTGTTCATTTTTAGCATTTATATGTATGCACACAAGGATAGAAATACTGATGCTTAGCCTTCCCCACTAGCTGAGGGACAAGACAGGTTCATTTCAGCATTAGAAACATGCACTATACAAAATCATTATGCTGTAGTTATAGCTCCCAGGAGAAATAAAGATGTGTGAATTTCAGACCTGCATAACATCAAAGATCCTGAAGTCAATGGTATTTAGCTGCCTGCTACAAAATGCTCCAGATATTGGGATAAAGGATTCTGAAATGAAATGTCCCTGTATAATCTCAGCATATGCAATTCGAAAAAAACTCATTGCCCAGATTTAATCTAACTGATGATATGAGGATCAAATTCTTATCATAAATGATTTATTCCAACAGCCGGGGCCAGCCTGTCATCTGTGACACCTCGTTTTCTGAGGAAAAGAACTTCATATGAGCAAATGCTGTTCTAAACCAAAGTGTATGATCGCTTAAAACTGGAATATAGGTACTGTACAATAGATCACAAGTAAAAACAAAATGTCCTCCTCCAGCTCGCTCACTAATTGAATTCATTCCTGAGAATGACTAAAATCGTTCTGCTTTGATTTGTGAATGTTAACAGTCACAGGCAACAATGGGGGCCCTAGAGGTATCTGTCATTGTTGGAAAAATGTTCTCTTTGAAAGTTTACATTACCAGGGAAAGGTTTCCTAGACATATTTATAGCAGGATAAATTGAATCTCCAGGGAATATTTTCTCCTTGCTACAGGCCCATTGTTGAAGTACCCTTTTACCCCAGCAGATTCGCATGGTGAAACAAAAAGAGCATTCACGTTTACAGCCAGGGGACGATGTAAATGTTTTTGTTTTGTTTTGCTTTTTAAATGAACCAGGTAAATGATAGGGAATAAGAAATCAAGGTTTTTACCTTCCCACTGTTGGAAATCAGCTTGAAATCATTTTTGCTGGATGCCCAATGCTCTTTAAAATAAATCAGCATGAATAAAAAAAGGAGATTTGAAGAGCGAGAGGGAAGGAGCAAAAGGAGTTGAAGAAGTCAGGAGTGTCGCACAAGTAAAATCTTCTGGCAAAACAAAAGATTGAAACAACAGACAATCTAACGATGACCTTGAGCTTCACGGGTTTCCCCTGCTGAAGACACCCTAAAGCAGCAAGAGAGGAGAGGTGAGCTGTACAAGATAAAATAATATACTTAGGAAAAAAGGGATGAATGATAAGGAACGTGCTTAATTACAAATTACTTTTCAGCATGATGCCCTAATACATCTGTCCTACCTTCAACTGTTCTTACAGCAGGAAGTTGAACAAACGCAGCAATACTTTACCAGATGTGAGATTAAACACTTCGGTGGAACCAAATAGGTCACCTGAATCTTTCTAACAAGAAGTCAGTGTTCCCATTGTGTTGGGTCTCTGTGTCCAAGCAATAACTCACCTACCTGTTCTTGATCAATACATTTCTTTTGTGGAGACTACACTATTGTGCTGGTGCCCCTCAACACATATTTCAACCAGTACCTGAAACACTCTAGTCCCTTCATTGATGAAAAGCTATAATATCAACTGCAACCTCTTGAAATTTGGGAGGAGTTCAGCTACAAATTGCTTATAAACATCCCTTCTGCCCCATCATTTTGGTCCTTGGTCAAATTAGAAACCACAATAATGGCTAAGTCATAACGGGAACAGATTCGTTATTCAAAACAACATTTGGCTGCAATATCTGGTTGGGAAATGCATAAAAATACAATGACTCATGCGCATTCTGATACTCCTTAATTTCATTTGTGCCAGAAACACCAACCTTTCAAATGGCTTTTTAACCCCATAAATTGCTGGTTTAATCTATGAACCAAAACCAAAAGGTTAACGGAGCATTTTAGAAAAGCACTACCTCTTATAACCAACAAAGTTTTAGTAAGAAAAAGTTAAGACATCGTTTTCCCCCAGAAAAAACAAAACAAAACAAGCCCTTAGCTCATCTCTAGCTAGGAGGCAACTATATAATCCAGGTATTTATTTCTATTTAGTCCTAATGCATACCTCCTAAGAAACTCCACAGGTGCTCCAAGGAAGAAGTGTCTGATTTTTTACCAGACACCACAGCAAGCTCTGCAAGTGTAGCTCAGACTAGCAATACATAGCGAGGACACATTCTAAAAATCCTATTTTGTTCAGATCGTTACCTAGTCTATTGTTTCTCTGCCCAATAGAGATTTCCAGCAGGACTTCCATATTGCATTCTCAGCCTCTTTGCCTAGTCATGCATTCAATTTTTGAGATTGCCTTCCATATCTGAGCTCTGTAAAAGCATGAGCAAAGGATTTTAGGTTTTTGGGGGGTTGCCTATTGCCAAAAACTCTTTTCAAAGACTGCACTTTTCCTCCTGAAGGACCCTGGAGAAAACCACGGTGATCAACACCCAGCAGCCTAATGGTGATTTTAAAGCCTGAAGTGAACAGACTTTCCAGACTCGTACAGCTTTAGTGTATACATAATTGATATATCACATATCTATAATGTGCATGTGTGTCTGGAAGCTTGATGTGATCTGTTGTCCACAAAAATGATTGCTCTGTAACCAAAAGCCTCATTTATGATGCCTTTTTATTTGCGGTTGCTTCTCTACGTTTAGAAGTACCGAGTCTTTCATTTTCTTTTCAAGTTCTAAAATTATTTAGGAAACAAGAAGGAACAAGATTTTATACGAATACAAAGGGCCATATATTAATTCACTTTTGTTTTCTGGACATAATCTGCCTGTAAAGTTTAATTCATTTGCAGCCTATAGTTTCATTTAGAGTTGTTATACCTTCTCTAATGTATTTTACCTACAATCAGCACTGCATTTGGGCACACAGTTAGCAACACATCTTATATTTATTTGTACGTAACACACAAAAAATAATTCCAAGGCATTTTGAGCACTGATTTCCATCAAACGAAGAGTTGACCACAACAGTTGATCTTAATCATGAAATATTCTGCTTTCTTGATTTTCATTTGCACTGAAAATAGGCTGTTTTGTCATCAGTGGTTATGGAAATCTCCCCCTACCACACACGCACGTTTTTTGTTAGGCTCTGTTCCAATGCACAATGATGTTTCTACAGTAGTTAAGAGCAATTATGGAGTGATTACCTTCATCGTGGTATGCATTCTACATAACTTCACTTTAACTTAATGGACAATGTAAGAGAAATTGAGAAGAATGTTATGAGCCACACTGATCTGAATGCATGCCTCATCTTATATGCACAGCATTTTTAATTCAAAGATGTTTTGCTACTAGGAGTTGGTGAAATTCACTCTTTTTTAAACCACGGATGAAATATCCTAGCCTGATTTATACAATTTAAGTAAAATCCATAAAGAGTAGACTTTGCCTTCCATAATATGGCTCTGCCTTGTTAATCGTCAAACAGTTTATATGATATGCAATCCTGCTGCACTAATGCACACCATGATACAGAAGTTCCATCTTTCAGCTATAACTCATGTCTTCTGTTTCAGTACGTGAAGCAATAAGGAGCCAGCTTTATTTTAGCACTAGCCGGAGAAGTCAGATACACAGGTAACATGACTGCAAGTCGCACAAAGACAGCATCATCTGCCAACCCATGAATAGGACTGCTTTTTGATTTGCAGATGTAATGTCAGGCTTCTTGGCATCACTCCCTGATGTCTTGCCTATAAAAGGCAGTGCTTTCAGAAATTATTTCATATAGGTGGGAAATCTTATGTCAGAATATAGTAGGTTAGTGTTTTTAAGGAATAGATACAAACACACCAGATAATAGGGATGATACAAAACCAGAAACTCAACTGAGATTAATAGAGTTACATCAATTTGCTGAGGATCCAATGCAAGAGCCACTGGATTGTATCAATTTTGAACTCATCATGTCAAATAAAACTCAAGTAAAATCATACCCAGGTGGATTGCCTCTATTTTCCAACTAAAACTACATACTTAAAAATCTGATATTGGTCAAGTGTCTCACCAATGATGGGGAGGAAGGAACGTACTGTTTTTCTATTGTTCTTTAAGATATAAAGACATCAAAAGACTAAATGCTGATATATGATACATTCTTAGTACACTGAATTAACAATATTCCCGCTCCAGTACGTATTAGTTCCTTCTTTTTTATCTTAATATTTTCAGACACCTTCAGCATAGTGACATCACAATCACAATGATAATGATGATACAAGTTAACAGAGTAATAGGCAGGTAAAAGGAATGACACAATTCAACAGTAAACTACAAGCAGGTATTATCACTGTCAAGAGGAAGGAAAGAAAAGGAAAATGTCACAGGAGTGAGTCAGAATGTATGGAGCTTTCCAGCTACATTCCTTAACTATAGCCCCAGGGCCATTCCTGGGAGGGGGGAGGGGGCGCGAATCGGCGAGGACTGCCCTAGACCCTGCACTTTAGGGGGTCCAGCCGCTCAATGCCCCTCCCCACTGCCAATGCTGCTGCCACCAATGGTGGGGGCAGCTTCCTTGGGTCTGGGACCTGTGGGATCAGAGTGGAGGGGTAGATGAGGGCAGAGGAAACATCAGACTGGCAGACCAAACAGCACCCACAACTACAGCCCAGCCCAAACCAATGAGCAAAGCGAATAAACAGGTAAGAGAGAGGGGCCAGGGTAACGCTGGGACTAGGGAGTCAGTACACACATCCATGGGAGGCCTCAAATGCCTCTACACAAACGTTCGTAGTATGGGCAACAAGCAGGAGGAACTCACCCTCCTGCTGGCTGACACCAGCCCGGACATAGTGGGGATTACGGAAACGTGGTGGGACGCAACGCATGATTGGGCGGTGA
>NW_017728927.1:15877783-15914343 GCF_001723895.1 Crocodylus porosus
TGACCCCAGTATTCTTTCCTGCCATGGCAGGGGGTCGGACTAGATGATCTGCTCAGGTCCCTTCCGACCCTAGAAACTATGAAACTATGGAGGCGGGGCCCCACATGGGCTGATTTGCCCCAGGCCCCGCACCCTGCTTGGGTCAGCTCTGAATAGCCCATATGCTAAAAAAAACAACTTGCTGAAATTGCCACATAACAGAAAAAGACTCTGAAGTCCACTAAATTGGTTGAAGGATGCATAATAACATTTGGATCCAACAAGGAGAGCCCGTATTGATGTCCAGCTCACCTCCTTGGCAAACGAGTGGCCCTGCCTTTCTGAAATAATGGACAATAAAACAATATGCGCCTTTATCATGCTTACAAGAACTGAACAAAGCTGTTATCTCTGCCCTCACTTCCTCCTAGTGCACTTCCTCCTCCCTGATATCAGCTGAGGTTTCTTGGGGTAGAAATCAGGGCCAAAACTGGGCCCACCATCTAGTTTATTCATTCAAAGACCTCAAAGGAGCAAGGGCAAGATTTCTTCTGCTGTGGACCTTGTGGGCCAGGTTATGGATTCTACTTACACCAACATACAGGTCCGGGTTTGCCACAACATATGACAAATCCAAAACTGGTACAGGGCACAGTGATGTTTACAGTTGTGCAAAATAGGTCTTAAATGCCACCAGCTCAAAACAGTAGCATTTGCCATCCAGTTTGCATAGATAAAAAATTCAGTGCTGCCTCTTCAAGTCAGCTCCAAGACTTAGCCAGAGGAAAAATGATTTCCTACTCAAGCCTTCCTTTTAAAATCCAGAAACTAGCTGCTAGTTATGGTAGGGCAACTACGCAGTTTCCTTTAGATGGACTGGTGAATTGTTTGTGTAGCTGAAGCGTTTCGCAATATGCTACGTCATGAAATTTGAGCTCCAACAAAAGACCCAACGGAGGGCTGTTTGTGCCCATCTGACCAGATGCAAATCTGTGTCTGATGTGATTCAGCCCATGTACTCCTATTAAAATGGAAACATTACAAGAGACAGGAGGTTACTGTTCAGGCCTAAGCCTTACAATCTTTGGTAATGAGTCACAGCAGGATTTTTTTTTTCATTTTCAAGAAGAAAGTGGCTGTGTTGTTGTTTTCTAATGCTAAGCAGCAAACATGGAAGAGGAGGGAGATGGCTGAAATTAGATTGGGTGTTAATATCAATAGTGCTGTATATACATAATTTAAGCAATTGCAAAGGGTAATGGCAGTAGTTTAACCTAGCTGCGTCTTTGTGGAAAGCCAATGCATTTCACTGCTGAGTGCCTGAAAAGCCCAGGAGCTAGTTATGACTCAACCACAGTTGTCAACTTATTTTTTTAAAAACTTCATACTAAAAAGGGAAGTCACTGTCCAACCTGCATCCAGCTAAAAATGACCTTGAATTGAAGAAACCTTGTTTGGTTTTTGTTAAGATGTACTTAAATTACGGGCCAGATTTCCTGTCTCTCTTTTTCACACGCTCACCTTTGCATGGCTCAAAAAGGCCCAAAGACAGCAGTCTCTCCACAGACACTCCTGTGGAGTTGAGGAAGACTCTTGTTCAGTGTGAAGAGGTATGCATCAGGGAAGAAAAGGATGGGAGAGTGGGGTTCTCCTGGGCTGGGAAAGCAGTCCTACAGGCGCTAATGCCAGATGCTGTAAAGTAGGGAAGCTGCCTAAACTGCTCTAATCTGTGCTGGGGCTGAACATCAACCCAGGAGGCTATTTAGCAGTTTCTTCACAGCCCTCATCATCTCCTCAACATAACTTGGAAACTACCCAGTTCCCAGACAAACCCAGGCAGAGGTGCCAAGTGCATGGGAGCCCACGGGCCCTGGCCCTTCTCAGGGCCGTCACCTGAAATGCATAAAACTTTCCACATGTTCATCATCTTAGCACCCCCTTTCTCCACCATCTCTAGTCTCTGCAACAGCTTTCCTCGCCATTCCTCTCCATCTTTGTGGTGCCCCGGGGGGTGAAGACCTCCTCCTTTCCTAGTCCTTTTATTCATCATCAGCTGCCAGGTCAATCATGAACTTGTAATCGTTTCCTGGTGTGCTACCACCTCGGCCGCACCTTGTGAAGAATTGCCCTAGCCCCGTCTTTGACCTGTGTTCGCTTTACTGCTCATCTGCCAAGGCCCTTCCCCCTCCCCTTAGGAACAGGGTTAATCCTCACCCTGTTACAAAGCCCATGACTGATTTGTATGAATGACAATAATTTCCCTCCCGTTCCATCGTCCTCTAGTCAGTATGTAACAAAGGACAATGGCAAATCCTAAACCATCCTATATAGGTTCATTTATCTTCCTTAGGTGGTGCAGGCATCTGGTTGCTGCGCCTCGCTGTCAGATTTTTTTTTTTAAATAATGCAGAGCTTTATTCGCAGTGGTAATGTTAAAAGATGACATAGTGAACTTTTAAAATGTTTATAAGAGCTCTATTGTGACAGATATACTGTGAGTCTCTTCCTTTTGCCTCCAGGACTCCACTCTGCTCGTGTTCATCAGGGAAGAAACTCTGTAAAGCACTGACACCCCCATCCATTTCACGGTCTCTCATATCAGCCACTTGCTGTTTGCTCCGTTCCAAGGGCCTGATTCTTAAATCACTAGAGCTGGCATAAATCAGGAGTAACCCCACTGAGGTTAACCAAGTTACACTGGCCCAAAAAAAGAAAAGATCAAAAACCAGGCTTGCAGCCTTCTTGTGCCAATCATACTTCAGTCTTATCAACGAGCTCATAAAATGTCATGTCACTGAAATTATGTCCGATTAACATTTATGAAACATGCCTTGGATTTCCAGGAAAAGCCTCAGTCGCAGTCTGCCGTCCCTCAGCAGAGCCATTCATTTGCTTTGCTTGGAGAATCGGTGGCCCTTGACTTGCAAATCCCAGCCCTGTTCTGTAAGAGTGACCCTTCCAGACGAGCCTGCCTACAAAAATTAGGCCAAAGCATGAAAGTACGTTCTGCCGCTTGCACAGTTTAAGAAAGGCCTGGCACTTGCTACCGCCAGAAGTTTTACTTAAAAAAGCAAAATTAAAGAGTTACCAAACTCTCTTTCCCTCTCTCTGCTTTTTGGAGTTTTCAAGGAAGCCTGCGGGCACTGCTTTTAGTTATAATGACAGGCAGAGTTCTCAGCATCTGTTTAATCAAAATGGAACAGAGGGATCATCTGTTGCCACGCAACCAATAAAAATGATACATTTTTAATAGCTTCAGCCAGGAAAAGCAGCGGCTGTGCAGGCTCAGCACTTGTATAAAGAGTGGAAAAGGGTTAATGCCTCAAGTCAAGTTGAATCACTTTTCAATAATACCGCAAAAACATCTTTTCTTGTATTTCCTTTAAGATGGTTTTACTCAGCTTGGCTGGAGAGAGTACTTCTTTCGGCAAATATTCCCAGTAGGTATAAAGAATTGTTCCTCTTGCCTATTACACAAATAGACTGCATTTTCTCTTCCTTGACCTTGCTGTGTTTGTTTTCCCCCATTTCTTTCCATATTGTCAAAAACCTGACCTTTAAGCCTGTGTGACTGATAATGCAAAGGGCATAAAAGGACAGCTCTGGCCACCTACTGGTCTCAACACCTGGAGGTCTCCAAAGGGGAACCGTATCTGCTCTTTGCACTTCAATATGCCTAAGGAGGACACAAGGAGCGTCAAAAACAGGCTACGCTTACAGCAGAATTACAAGAGCCTTTTTTTTTAACCCAATGAATTAATTTGATTTGATCAAAGTTGTATAGATTATTTTCAAAAGGGGCAATGTCAGATGCAAGGGACTTGGTTGATTTAGATTGAATAGCTCTGCTGAAGCGGGTAGCGCTACACCAATTTTACACCATGAGGATATGTCAGAGCTGAGAGAAGGCAATATTCTAATCAATAGTTTATGGCTGAGATTTTTAAAGCCACTGTAAAAGATTTGGACACACAATTAATGGAAATGTTTAAAATGAATAAGAATCCAAAGCTTTTTAATGCCTTGGAAAATCTCAGTCAATACTCATATGCATTAATAACCAGGCAGTTAAAAAACAGGTCTTATGAATACGAGTTGAGAAACAGAACTGACCTTGAAGCAACTCTTTTAAAAAGTTATAGATTAGGTCCCAATGAGGGAAAGAAACAAAAAATAAATAAAGTATTCCTGGACACTTGGTGACAAAGCCTATTGTCATGAGGCTTTTCAGCACAATCCTTCAGACTCCAGAAGCTTGAATTGTTTTTTTTTTAGATTAAAGTTCATGATCTACCCCCTTAATTAAATAGGAAAGTTCACATAATTGGCTTGCTGCTATAAAAAAGACTTATCATCATGTGAGAGGGAAATGCTATTGACTAGGATTTGGGCCAAAAGTGCTATAAAAAAGACTTATCATCATGTGAGAGGGAAATGCTATTGACTAGGATTTGGGCCAAAAGCCACAGGTACTATGCATATGTGCTACTGAGTAAGCACAAAGGCTGGAAGATAAAAAGATATGATAACTCCCCTTCTAGACCCCTCCTAAATCAGCTACTTCCAGGGATCTCACAGAAGAATCATTCGGAGGAATTTCACATGGCTGCAGTTCTGAAACGCAGCGAGCTTGACAGGTCATGTAACTATGCCTCAAACAAAGGACAGCATTATTCCTCCAAAAGTTGGACTGTGTCCTGTAGCCTTTATATACCTGGGTCTTCCTTTGAACTTAATTAGAGTCTTGTATGAGGGAGGACTGAAGAATGAAACCTTCAGCATCTCTACCTGTGCCTGACTCAGAGCCCCTTGAAGTCAATGGGAGACTCATTTTTAATCCCCACTGGGTTTGCATCACATCCGTAATGCCCTGCTCCCAGCATCCATTTTCCAGACATCCAATTCAGGTAGTAATATTTTTTAAAACTATGGGATATATTGCAAACCCTCCTTTTAGCTTATAATTGTTGCATCAGTAAATCAGTAAAGGGCTGAATGATTGTCTGAAACTGAAGCCAAATAGCCTTAAACCTAAGTCATTTCAGCTTGTTTTTGTCTTCAGTGCAGTAAAAATTGTGTTTAGAAGCTGTTAGCTAAACAACGACAGGTGATCAGTTCTATGTGGTTGCTTGCACTGATGTTACCCAATGTCTCAATGTCTGAGTGATGGACCAAAACCACCTGGGATGAAGTTATTAAATGAAACAAACAAAGGTATGGCACAAAACACTCAGTTTTCAATACCAAGCCATATTGATTGCAATAAAATGGACTGATAAGATATATTTCTTCTCTGATTATTTGTGTTAGATTAAAAAGTGGTCTGTTCTGTGGAAGGAGATTTATTTATTTACAGAAACTAGAAAAAATTACCATCAGGGCAAACGCAGGCAGCTACAGAAGGCCCAGTTCAATTAAGAAATATTCAAGGAACTAAATTATTTCTCATTAATACATAATGAGTCTCATTAATACAATCTCTCTTTAAAGTTAATTTTGAAGAATGGCAACATTAAGATAAGCCTGTTGCTTTAGTTAAGGGGCATAAGACATTTCCACTGCATAAACATACTTCCTCCTTATTAAAGCATTCTCCACTTCTGCCAAAATTTGGCAGAGTTACAATCATTTTTCTCCTTCGCCATTGGTCAGATTTCTTAAATTCAAGAAGTTGTGGAGAAAGAACTGAGGTGGGAGAGTTAAAATCTGGACTTAAACACCCACTGTTCATTATTTTGCTTTCGTGGTACAAATGAACAACAAAAAAAGGAAAAGGAAAACGGGAGGGAAAAGCCACAAACTTCAAAATTTGGAAAGTTTTTATTTGACATGAAATTAGAAAAATAAGGAAAAAATTAAAGGCTATTGAGAAATGTTATGGTTAAGAGGGAAAGTAAGGGTTGAATGAAATAGGGTCTTGCTCAAGGGCCTCACTTCCTGTCCCTTCCTGTTCAACTCTTCAGAGGATGCCAGCTGCACTACGGCAGATTAGTACCAGTAATAGCTGGGGCAGAGAAGGAGAGAGTGGGAGAAAATGGTTTATCTTAAGGCAGACAGAGTAGGAAGCAAAAAATTTGGGGTATCTGTCCCCTGCATCTACTCCACATCAGCTGTATCAATATAGATTGCAACAAGCAAATATTTGTTAGACCTTAAGACTAAAGCTGTGGCACTTCTGAAGTCAAAATGGAGTTTTATTATTGACATCATTGCCTCCAGACCCTGACTGACTTCAACTATGTAAAGAGTAACTCTGCATATGACATGATCACTGACCTTAAGGCCAGGGACAGATATTCAAAAAAGCCTGAGCCTGAATTGATTCAATAATTGCAGGTAAGTCTAACTTGGCTAGGCTAAAAAAGTTTGTAACCAAACAGACTTCCCAGAAATGCAGGCACATGCCTGCAGTGGCTCAAGCTAGAAGCTAGGGGGCACTAAAGCAACCCTCCCTTCCTTTCTACAGTGCTGAGCTGAGGGGGTCACAGCCAAGCCCTGGCAGGAAGCTTTGATTAGGGAGGAGTTCAGTGTTTATCACCCCTAACTCAGTGTTTATCATCCCATTAAGGAAACAACAGAGGGACATTACCAGCTTCCATTTGATTCTGCCTTTGTCCCGTCTACCACAGCATAGACTGTAGCCAGCATGTGGTCTCCTAGCTAATGCTGAGAGGTGTCTGTGTAAGGCAGAGGGGATGGGGTATCCCTGCTTAGAGGGGAAGTCAGCAGTCTCTTCCGGAGCTGCAGCCAGGGAGCAGAAGGATGGGGCCAGCCCTGCTGTGGAGCAAAGAGCCCCGCTCAGCCCAGAGAGCATGCCAGGATGCTGGGGAGTCTGATTTAACTTAAACCAGCAAGGGGTCTGAGACAGATATCGCATAAACTAGTTTGAACCAAATCAGTCAAGTCAGACACTACATTCAACCAGATTGATCTCAAACCAGTTTCCGCCATTTTCAAACTGGTTTATGTGCACTGAACATCTGTTCTGTTACAAGTTTAAACCAGTTTCCGATCTCTTAAACTGGTTTATGTGTAGCGTCTGTCCCTAGCCTAAATGGTTGATCCAAAAAATCACTACAATCAAGGGATAGCTACCCATTGACCTCGTTGGACTTTAGCTCACGTCCTAAAGAAAGCTGCCATTATTCTCTTCTCTTTAGGCAAAGCTATCTAGAAAGGATCCACTTGATACAGGTCATTTCACTTGCAATTGATCCAACAGGTGGAACCAATATACATTCAGCAGACACATGACATGTTTTTCGGGGGGGGGGGAGGCAGATGGACAACTGTAAGTGTATTTTTCATTTAAACGGCTCTTTACTCAAATAAAATTCATGCTCATGTGAAGACATTCAGGTTTTTGGTTTTTTTCCGCTTTGGTTTTGGATATTCCATGCTATATGCCAGACTCTGTCAAATGTTCTTTAGTACATTTAGATTCAGTTTGCCCACAATATCCTTTGCATTTATTACAGCAGGACAATTAGCTCCATTTGGAGACTATTGATCAAATTCCACATTTTGTGTTGGTGTCAACTCTATAGAAGTCAATGCCAGTATACCAGATTTGCATCTCCAAACTAGCAGCAGAATTTAGCCCTATGTCTGAATATCAAGAAGTCTCAAAGTTAAGCAGTCATTCAGGTGAAAATGTTGCAAATGTTTTACTTTGAACACCTGTCTTACCGGAGACTTTTCAAAGTCTTCCTTCCATTTATTAGTGTATAATTCTTGCTAGAGCTTGAAATGTTCTTTTCTGTCAGACTCTAAATGCTTTCTGACCTATGTTCCATTGAGATGTAGAAGGGAGTGAAGACCGATCAAGTTATGACCAACACTTGGGCTTCCTACACCAACTGCTAATTCCCCTAACATTTTGTAGGAAACTCTATAAAAGCAAGCGGTACTTTCTCAAATATCTGTAGCTTCCATAGGCAAAGGTGATCCAAATCCTCTATTCCAAGCAACCTGCTTATTTTTATTTTTAATTTTTTAAAGCATGTTAGCGACTGACTGTTAGTTTGACAATGCCAGAAGTAGCAGTTCAACATCTGCAGCAATAACATTTTACCTATTTACTCTGACTTCCCATTCAAGAGCTATATGCTACAGCTGGCCTCTCCAGCAACAAAACATACTGTATAGTCTGTGGGACTCCATCCTCATTAACCAAATAAATAAAGGTTTTGGCACTTGCTTCCACAGAGTCTCACAGGACACGTAATTAGGGAATCTTTGTGTTCTGTCAGTCGCCACCCATTACAGTATTTCTAGTGCTAATTAGCCTTTAGTAGCTCAATATAGTTAATAACAGAATACCACTTTTGGCCAATTGCTACGGATTATTAAAAACCCAACAACTCAATAGATGTACCAGTAACAGTCCATTTGTATTGGAAACAGTTAAGCAGAAAATAGATAGCATTAATAAATAGATAGCAGCCTAGCATTCTGAATAAAGAGTTATTTTCATGCAGCAAATGCTAGAGTCACTAGTGTTTTTAAACTTTAGCCATCTGAGTGGGTAATGAAGGGGTGACAGATGGAGGGCTTGACTTGCCAAGGGAGATATATATAACGCCTGTGCAAAGCAGCTAGGATTCGCTTCAGATTCAGATTCGGCCAATTCAGGGGACAGTGATTCAATCTGGTGATTCAAATCACTGTCCCAAATCAATTTGGCTGCATCTGAGTCAGAGATTTGGCTGCTGCCGAATCAGCCAAATCTCCGAATCACACAGGCCCCACCCCCACCCGCTCTGCCAGCCCAGCAATGGCTGCCCCGCCTGCCCCAGCTCCCGGTTCTTTGGGGAAAAAAAGCCCCCACTCACCAGGTGCAGCCAGGCAAGGGGGTGATCCCTGCTGCCCCCCACTGCCCCACACTGCATGGGGGGCTCTGTCACGAGCCCCCAGGCCCCCCCTGCTTTCCCAGCCACCTCCCCCCATGGCTCCCACCCTGCCCACCCCAGCTCCCAGCCCTTAAAAAAAAACATATCCCCACTTCCCCCATTGCCCCAGGCCATGTGGTGGGCTCTGCATGAGCCCATAGAAAACCTGAGGCCACTGCAGGTGCCAGTGAGCTTGGGTTGTTTTTTTTTCCCTAAAGAGCCAAGAGCTGGGGCAGCGGGTAGGGGTCAGGGGGGCTCGTGACAGGGGCAGTGGGGGGCAGTGGAGATTGCCCCCCTGCCTGGAAGCACCCAGTGAGTAGGGCCTTTTTTTTAAAGGACCAGGAGCTGGGGCCAGGTGAGGCAGCCATGGTGGGGGCTAGGGGAGTGGGCAGCAGATGGGACCTGGCAGGGGTCCCCCTATGGTCTCTTCCCCTCTCCTCCAGCCCCCCCCTCCCCTGCCCCCTACTTACCAGCTCAGAGTCCGGGTCCAGCTCCCTGCTGCAGCCAGCGGGGACAGCCTGGAATCGCTGAAGCTCTCAAAATCTTTTCTGAATTGATTTGGAGAGCTTTGAATCAATTCAGACCTTTTAATTGGCCCTCTGATTCAATTCGGATTTAGAGATTCAGCCTGATTTGGCACCCGAAGCTTCATACAGCCCTATTTTACACACACGCACGTCTCTTTAAAATTCTTTAAATGCAGCTCTGAGGTGCTTAAAGAAACAATGTTTGCTTTAGCTAAATTGTACATGTCTCAGTCTGGCCAAAGTTGACTAAAGTGATACTTTGATTTTATTTCTGGTCTGAATCTCTTCCCCACCCCTGCAGGTCCCACTTTTCCTCATAGATTATTACAAGCTAGTAGAGATGCAATGAACTGCATGGGAGGTCCAGAAATAAAATATCAACTAAATTAAGGGCAAATTTTTTTCAGACTTGCGCATAAAATATTGCCACTGTTTGCTAAAACTCAAGGCCATAGTGCTTTCAGTGAAGTTTATCCAAGAGAGAGAGAGAGCCAAATGTCTCATCCCTTAAACCCAAGATACAAACCACTGCACAGTAGCTTCTATTTTACCTTCCATTTTGGTAAGTTTATGGAGGTTTAGTACAGTCAGGGGTAGCAGTTCAATATCAGCAGCAATAACAGCACCTTTTTACAGTGCCTTCCATCCAAGTGCTACATAAACCAAGGTAGGTGCCAATTCAGACTGGCTGAAAGGCAACCAGATCAGTCAGAAAGACAGCCATCCAGAGGTATATACTACAGCCAAGAAAATAGTTTTAATCATGGAAAGCAGGGATTAGGGAAATTCCCTCATCTGAGTAGCAGCTGACTTTTAGTATCTACACAGCAATGATTAGGTTTTTCAAAATCTCCTCAGAAAGGAACACAGGGACTCATTTGCCAAGTGCTTTGTGTATCTACTGCCAAAGACCAAAGGGCTGAAATGGTCCAGAGTCTGGGGTTTTGGTTTCAGGGGGTTTCATTCCTTCAATGAAAATGCTTACACTGCGCTGCTTGCTGATGTCAATAAAGTTCACAGACAGAGAAGAACTGATGCCAGACTGATTTTGGTGCAGATCATAAATCCCAGGCATTGATTATTGTTCTGTCCATTGCATATTAGAAGTCCATGCATTTATGTCGTACACTTACATTCCTCACTCACAAAAATGTAATTCTGGAACCTAACAAAACAGAGAAGATTTGGGAAGTGAAATGATTGCACTTAATTGTCCATGAAAATTTTAGCCAACTGCAGGTGTACTCAATTAACATCTCATTAAAAAAACCTCTTGAACTTCAAATAAGCCGTCAGCCTTGTATAGTGTAAATGAAGGGTATAATTGATAGCCACAGCAGTGGTAGGTTAAGTGCTTTAATAACATTCTGGCTCTCTAGAGAAAGTCAGCTCTGTTTCATCAATATAAAGAATCCAGGCCAAAGAAGTTTCATAGTTTAAATGAGTTTTCTGTAGCTGTGGCAGAATAAAGGCAATAAAAGTCAGAGAGATCGGCGGCATTATGCAGCAGGAACTTTCAGCTTGTTTCTGGCATATTTTCCCTCTGTTCAAGATTGTTTTCAAAGTAAAAGGCTTTTATTATGTGTGATGGGATAGTGGGCCTGGCATATACACAAAGCAGGAAATACTGACAGGAGAAAAACCTGGGCTGGGTTCTGATTTCATTTAGAGCAGTGAAAGTGTAGACACTTCAGGGGGGTTACACGTCAGGTATGTGCACTGGTGTGGAAGAGCAGAATCTGGCCCCTTCCAGACCTGCCCAACCAACCCTGAACTTGAGAGAGGTTCAAGGTGTGGAACCATCTCTCCCATAAGTGAAGATCACTGCAATGATTGATGAAACACCAGAGAGAAAATATAACAGGCTATTTGATCCTGAGCCTTTTGCTCACTGTAACTGGTCTTTGAGCATCAGAGGATAAGCAGGTACAGCAATTCAAGAAGAGCTGCTAGTCACCATATGACCTTATTTCCTGTCCTTGAGAGAAGTGAAACTCCTTAGGCAAAGAGAGAGAAGTAGATGATTCCAGTATACTCCGAGGAGGATCCAGTACCTCCAATGCCTTGCATTAAACTGCAAGTTAATACCATCTCTGATTCTGACAGCCCAAATACATCAGTAAAGTAAAGTAACTAGGCAAACAGATGACACGTATCTTTTCCCATGACAGTTTGAAAGTGCTGTGTTTTAACCACAGTGCCTAAAGAGTCATTCCTAGAGGCAACTATAGGATGACATAACATTTGTGAATTCCCCTATTCTCCCTCTGTTTCCTGAAGATAAAAGAAAGCAGGAAAACCAGAAAACTATCGCACGGTATTTTTAGTGGCACTCCCGGCAACTTCCATAAAGCAACCGGGAGATGCCCCAAGACTCCTTAGCTGGTATGGAGTCACACGTAGAGGAAGTAGCAGAAGGAAAGTTGTGTCACAGCAGCAGTAGAGGACTGAGTAACATAAGGATTATTCAAGGAAAGACGTATTCACTGATTAACATAAGGATTATTCAAGGAAAAGTTCTCAATAGGATCTCAGTTTCAGGCAATTACTGTTGGGTCTGCTGTCTTTGCACCTCATATTAAGAGTCCCTGAGAACAGCGCTGACCACAGAATGCAGAGACGTTCCTTCTTTTTTTCTTTTTTCTTTTGCCTCTTGATCCCGGAAGAATTTAGGCAGGAACTTAGTAGCGCTGAAAAGTAGTTTTGTGAACGCTAAATTCCAGGGGAAAATCCATCCCCAGGAGAGAGCGTGACCAGGTGCAGAGTCTGGCAAGATGGAGCAGGCTCCAGAGAGTGAGATAAGCCTGGATCCAGCTGCATGGAAGATTGGGGTGGGGCTCTGCTGGTCTCCAAAGCATAGATCTCTTCAGCTGCGTGTTCAGGAAATCCCTGCGGCTCAATTTGTTTGATTAAAAATTTGCACTGTTTGCTTCATTTCTAATAGCAAATATATACTTGTGCAGTTTCCTGGATTTTGGATCTACTTAATCAAAAGGAACACTCCCCAGTTGTCTGTCTCTTCACAAGGAGAGACTAGCACCTTTTGTTTTCTGAATAGAGAATCCTACAGGAATTTCAAAGCAGAAGCCACTCAAGGTTCACCATTGTTCAGCATAAGTGGCTTTCTGCCAGCTTCCTACCCTCCAGTCCTGGAAACAGCTTAGGGATGATTTAGAAAGGCGGTGCATTGTATCACAACAGATTGATGGCCACCCCGGACTCCATGTTATCAGCATGACGTGTATGCTAGCGATCTCATTCACAAATCCTCCTGGTCCAAAATGACATGACCTTATAAAACGAAGCTAAAGGATGATCTTCTTTCAGAGTGGGGAGAACAGTGCTGCTCCCACAGAATACAGGAGTTGTGGGAAACATTTGAAAACATTTGAAAACAAAATATATTGAACTTTCAAAATCAGCCCAGCTGGATAAACAGCCGTGGAAATACACTAGCTCTTAAGTTTTAAAAAGATCTGGTCCGGAGTAGCAACATTATTTCACTGAAAAAACCCCCCTCATTTTAAAAAACTGGCAAAATGTCCATGTTCTCTATGTTCAGTTATGGAGCGGTCACGCAATTTGAATCAGCACCGGGGTGTGCAAAACGGGCTGTATTCAATTCAGATTTGGCCTGAATTGGGGACAGTGATTCACTTAGTTGATTCGGATCACTGTCCTGATTCAATTTGGCTGAATTCGAATCTGAAGATTCGATGCTGATTCGGAAAATCAGCGATTTGGCCATAGACGCAGCTTTAAATATTTTTTCGACATACCTTGAGGTACCAGGCATGGCTTGTGAATGCTGCGATGCTGGGGCAGATGGAGCATCCCACGGGAGCGAGGGGGGCGGAAGTGGACCAGAAGTACTTCCCTCCTGCGCCTCCCCCGCTCAGTGATTGGTCATGGGGGGACCCCAGGTGCTCCCCCAGGCCCAGGAGGCACCAGTTATCAAGCCAGAGAGGTACGGGGGAGGACCCAGCACATTCCCCGGTGGACCTGGAAGTGGACTGGAAGTGCTTCTAGTCCACTTCTGGGTCTCCTGCCGAGCATGCTGGGGAGCCTCCGCAGTTCTGTGGGAGGCTCCATCCATGCCACCATCGCAGCATTGATGAGCTGCCTGGTACCTTGAGGTATGTAGAAAAAACATTTAAAGCTGCGTCTACGTCTGAATCGCCAAATCTTTCTGAATGAATTCGGAGGGTTCCAATTTTATTTGGAGAGATAAAAGGGTCTCCTGATTCGATTTGGAGTTGGAGATTCAGCCACCAAATCAAGCCAAATCTCTGCTAAATTGAATCAGGGACTGAAGCATTGCATAGCCCTAATCAGCACATATTTAAAGTTGCAAATATTTTATGTCCTTAATTGTGAAAATGGAATATTCCATGGAAATTTAGTGGGGGACCCCCCCCAACACACACACACACAATATTCCTTTCACAATACACCCCATTTTATTAGAACAGCCAGCAACTAGAGAAGCCCTCATTTAATGAGTGTTGAGTTCACAGAAAGTTTCCCCTAACTTGAAGGAACTGGGGGTCAGTACCACTATAAAGAACTGTACAACAATGTGCCATCAAAAAAAGTGGCATGCTCTTAAGGAGAGAAAGTCTCTGAGTATACATCTAGTATAGTGCAAGGAAACTCCTGCCTTTCTGTGATCTTAGCACTACCATCAAGTGTCACCACATGGTCAAGCATGAAGACTTGCTGGATTGGGCTATGTGCTTCCTCCTCCTCTAATATCCTAAGGTGGAGTTCTACTACCTCTCAGCAGCGACATTCACATCAGACAAGGGAAACTGTGCTTATTTTAGCTCTCACAACCCTGAATCTCTAGGGCAGCCTCAACCAAAGTGCTGCAGCATCCTGGGGCATTGCAAGATCATTTTAAGCATGCCACACAATCTTTAGCACTGGAAATGGTAAACCACAGTGTCAAAAACATTCTGACCTACTGCACTTTGAGTTCTTTGCCACAGAAGAATTGCTCTATAATTTTTATTTAATTAAAAAACAAGTGAAAACTAAGAGCTGGCTGGCATTTTCCAAGGGGTGCCTTGAGTCTAACAAGGTTGAGAATCATTACTCTGCAGAGATAGTACTACTATTCAACTGCTGAAAACAACCTCTTTGTTGTAGTATGCTTTAAAATAAAGCAAGTTTTATTTATTTGTTTGTTTATTTTTACTATGTGGCATGCCTGGAGTCTATTCATTCATTTTTTTTTTGTGAGTGTTTGCTCTATCCAAATGATCCTCACATCATGGACACAATTTTTCCACCCACGTAACACATCTAATGGATAGTATCATTATCTCCTGTACAGAAAAGGGTACTCCTCGTTAAAAAGGAAGGTTTTTCCCAGCTTCTTTTAAAAATCTAAAAGACCAATTCCTCTGTTCTCTGAACCCACCCAGCTGCACTTGTATATAACTCTAGCTGTACAGCCATAGCCCCTCTAAGATGAGGAGAAATTCAACAGAAGGAAATGCACTTCATACATACACTCATTCAAAAGAGGGTAATGCAAGCTGCTCATCAGCTCTGAACTCTACCGAGCGAGCCATCTCACATTGGCTGCTACCACAAACACAGCCAATCTGAAGTCACAAAATAGAAGCTCAGAACAACCCACTAGTGCCTTCCAGCAAAAGAAAATCCAGACACTGAAGAGAAATTCTGAGTATGCAAATTGCAACCTAAATTTTGAATTTTTAACTGTAAATACCCTATTTAACCGAATCCAAGGCAATTCTGAATTTAAGCCGCCAACCCCCAAAATTAGATTCTATACATGGAAAATTTATAAATTTGTTATCATTTCAATGTAGAAAATCTAATTATTAGAGTGTGGTCTTAAATCTGTCCCACCCCACCTTGCCCCCCACCACCTCTGCAGCAAGGAATTCAGTGGCGGGGGGAGGGCGCTGCAGCCTCCCCCCCCCCGAGGTGCCTGCACACCCACACCTCCTGTAGCCTCTGCCTGTCCACTGGCTCCCCACAGCCTATGGCCCCTCCTACAGGTTCCACCCCCCACCCCACCCTCCTGTAGCCTCTGCCCCAGACAGACTCTGCTTCCACCTGCTCCCCACAGCCTCTGCCCCTTCCCCCTGCAACCTATGCCTCCCCCACACAGCTCTTGCTCCCTGCTCCCTGCGTGCTCCTCCATCATTTCCCCACAGCCTCTGTCCCCTCCCCATTTGTCTCCTGTCTGCCTCCCCACAGCCTTTGCTTCCTCCTCCCCACCCCACCCCCCTGCTCCCGCTTACCATTAGGTAGAGCCTTCCATGTAAGGAACAGAAGCAGGCTTCAGCCCCCACCTGGCCATGCACAGCAGTGGTGGTGGCAGGTCCAGCCCTGGGACACTACTGTTTGGCTGAGCAGGGGCCAGTGCTTGCGTGTGCTCTGTGCATGGAAGGGAATAGATCAGGAGCAGAAGCTAAGTCTGATGTTAAGTAATGGTGGGGTGGGAAAAAGCAGATGACTGCTGCAGTTCTGACTGGCCTTGCCCCCGGCTCAGAGCCAGAGCCAGAGACACAGAGGCCACCTGCCCCCCCTCTACTTTGTACTCAAATCCAAGATGTGGGAAGGGGAAAACCTCATCTCAGTTTTCAGTAAATACAGTGTATGACTGTTCATTGAGTATATCAATTGAACATTGACGTTCATCCAAGAACAGAAAGGCAGCTCCGGCAGTTAACCAACCACAGGTTGAATATGCAGTGTATCCTGGACATCTCCTGCTCAAGTTATTTAAAAATGGACTGGAAAAGCATCACAAAAATAGACTGAAGGGTATAATATTCCTCTGGCCAAGAATGAACAGGATGTTTAAAGAGGTTATTTATGATTTTATATTACCAAGTGGCTAGGAGGAGTTATTGAAAGCACTAGCTGGTCGTTAATCCTAAATAAATACTCTGTGCCAGAGAGCTTCTTGCTATTAAAGATAATTCAGGAAAAAGAAAGAAATAGTATTTTCCTTTTTTCCCCCGAAGACATGGCACACACAGAGTACCAACTCTGGCACATACACATCCAAGATTACCAGCCTAGGCACATGCATACCTATCCCCAGTTCAAGCACATACATGCTCAAATGATAATGACATGAAATCATACACAATACATATATACATACATATATACACACAGGTTAAACATTGATTCAGGTGACAGTGTGTGTGTGTACTGGTGCCTGTCGTACCTATGCTTGGGGCGCTTGATAACTAAAGAGCAAGTGGCAGAGATCAGTGGAGACAAGGCAATAGCAGTGGCAGAAATCAGGGGAAAAGGCAGTGGGGATAAGGCAATAGTAACAGAGGTTTGCAGGCAAAGAGAAGCTCAGGATGGCTGGAGCCACAGAAGCATGGGGCAGGTGTTGGAGGTGGCAGTAAGCCAGAAGCAGGAGAGGGAGAAATGAGACAGAAGTTAGAGGGGCGAGGAGCAGAGATTGGAGCAGGGCTGGAACTGTAGTAAAGCAAAATCCAACTCAGGGTTACAAATAACAGTTGTATTAAATGAACACTGTACTGTACAGCTTGGTTCCCACACACACACTCACACAATTGCAGCAGGAGAAAGAGACTCAGTGGAATGGTTGGAGTACAGGTAGGGAAGAGAAACAGAGTCCAAGTCCTTGTTTGAAGAGAGGATGGGGGTGATAGCTACCTATCCTGGGCTGTGAGTTGATCCTCGATGGCCAGCCAGGGTCTTCTCCAGCAAGGTGTTATCGGGGGGACCTCTGAGTGGATAGATGGTGTGGCATGGTGCTGGTCCAGATGGAGAGGGCATCCCCAGGAGTCAATCTTCACTACCCCTTTTTATGGGGCAGACTACCTATGATCTCCTATAGGGAAGGCATGTCCAGGCAAGGTCATCCCTGTTCCAGAGGGTTCCAGATGTTCATACTGAGCATGTGCAGCCTTGGCACAATGGTGGGTTGCCTCATCTTTTGTTTCTTGAATGCTGAGGGTGGTTCCAATGGCTGGGTCCAGGTATTGGTTTTCATGGTGGGGTGGTTTAGTAGGGGGTCCTGCTATCATTGTGTTTCACTCATCCATTCACTCGTTTGTTTCAGGCATTCAAGGAAAACCAATTTACGTGGGAGAGGTTACAGACTTAAATGTGAGTCATAATTGCAACATACTAACACAACAGGGCATGGGGAGAAGATGGGAACAAGATGGGAACCTGACACAAAATGGTTACTTGATATCATTCATGCCAACCCACATTGCAGGCCTAAATCATACAATGTGAACACAGAGACACTTAAGACACAATAACCATACGGTGTAATACATTACAGTAATCCAACACACACAGCAAAACACTATTACAATAGCTTGTGGTTACTATAAAAGCGGACTTGTGTACACAGGGTTTCAACTGAACTTATAACTACTTTTATATATATATATATATACACACACACACACACCCATAGGGAATACAGGAGGGGAGAGAAAAAGGCAGAAATGATGGGGAAAAGGGGGTGTCATATTTCTAAGTAAAAAAGAAAAAAGAAAAAAAAAAGAAAAACCCGGGGGTGTTGCTACAAGGCCAGGTGGCTTTGGCAGCACGTCGGCAACCAAGGGAAAGGGGCTTTTTCTGCACCCAAGCTGAGGCTAGACAGCTAGGACCTGTACCCATGCTGCAGCCACATCCAAGGGGTGATGCTCCCCTCTCTCCGAGCTGTGTACAGGCTCAGATTCCAGCTGGTGGGGTCTACATGGGTTGGGGAGCTGTAAACTGTAGGTACTCACAGAAGTGATGTTTTGTCACATGATCAGCCACTGAAAGTGTGCTGCAGTCATGCACTGACAAAAACTACATGCCTGCAGAGAGCTTTAAAAAGTGCCCAAATGCATGACAGTAAGGGTTCATGTATTGAGGGTTCAGATGAAGGAGCTCCAAAATGGAGCACCTTTATTAACTTGTGTCTGTGCATACCAGGAGCAGGACTCAGCTGAAACAGTCCAGTCAACCCCCAGTGCTGTCTTCAGGATGGGAGGGGGAGCAGGAAGGGAAGGGAGTTCTGTCTGGGATTTGCCCAGTCTGCGCTGGAGGGAGAGGTATGTGGATTGGAGTACCCCCTGCCCCACTCCTGCCCCCTTGCTCCAGCACAAGCTGGGTAAACCCCAAAACAAGCTCCCTCTCTTGCCTTCTCCCCCCCCCATTCCTGAGACAGCCCTGGTACTGGCAAGGCAGGATCGGGGCTAGGGGAAAGTGGTTGCAGACATGCAGCATCTCTTGCTGGATAGACTCCAAAGTGGAGCTCAACCCTCCATCCTTCTGATCCAACAGCTGATGTCTGTTGGGTCAGGAGGGTTGGTCTAACTCGTGGCACTTTGTGTTAAGCACTATGAGTTAGACCAGGGATCTTCATCTGTCACCACCTTCTGTCCATGTAGCAGCTGTGCTGCTCTTTGCTCTGCCTCCTCCCCCATGCCTTCCAGCTGCAACATGAAAGCTACATGGCCCTGACACAGCTCCTCACTGCCTGGCCCCAGCAATAGTGCAGGTAGAGTTACTGTTTCAGGGCTGTGCAGCTTTCAACTATGCCTGAGGTGCTGCCACTTCTCCCCAGTCCCCCAGCTGCCATGAGGGCACAGGTCCTAGCCCACAGGGAGCTGAGCCAGGGCTGGGCACCTTCCACACTGCAGCTGGAAACAGAAAGAGGACGAGAAGTAGGGGCAGCTCAGATGGAGTAGAGGCAGTGCAGATGCAGCTGAGACCACACACAGCTGGGGAGCAGGCTGGAAGCTGGGAGAAGTCTGCAGAATGGCCACAAGAAAAGCCCTCCATTTCTGTGGGCCAGATTATGTGGTTTCACTGGCCAGATCCAGCCCATGGGCTGTATGTTACCAATTCCTGCTCTAGAAGTATCTAGCACATGTAAGTGTTCTCCATTTATGCTTTTGTTTAAAACAAGCAGACAGTAAAACAGGCTCAGGTAGTAAACAACACAGGGACTCAGTAGCTCAGAGCAAAAAAATAACCTCTAACTAAAATTCTCCTCAATATTTAACCCTTGATGTATTCTCCATCTTTCCTATCTTACTATCAAATAGTGCTGTATGCTGGTCTGATGAGGTTGCAGTCTCATTAAGTGAGCTTCATCTGTTTATATTCACAGACCTCCCAAGTTGGATGCTTATGAAAGGCCAGCAGAATTTGGCCCCTTCTCTTCCTCATCATGCAGATTTCTCTAAAATGCAAGTGGCCAGAGAATTAAACAAGAAAATATATATATAATTAAATAGAGACAACTTTTAAGCTCTCTAATTAAATGCATGCGGCATTGCATCTGCACAATTGAATTGAAAGACTCTGGGTCATATGCTTTAATAAAGCCTAAATGAGACTGGAGATGAGTGGCATGTTTCTGACAGACAACACTCCTCTAGGTAATCACTAGGTGTGGCTAGTGAGAGCAAAATTAAATGAGCGGCCTTTGTACCTAGAAAAATATCAAGAGACATTTTCTTCTCTGTTTCTGAATTCCCTTGAAGAGGGATCTGCTGGTTGGCATTAAATGTCACTGCTTGCAATTATGTTCATTTTAACTACAACGGAACTCATTATTCTAGTTGAAATAAATGTCCCAATCTTGGGAGACCCTCTTACTTAACTAAAACTACACCCACATGAAAAATTACCCTTTTACAGCTCTGTCAGATAATCAGTATTATCAGTTTAATGAATGGTCTCCTACTTTTATCTCTGCTGCTGCTGGAGCTGGTGGTTTGACATTGCTGCTGAGTGTGTCACATGAACTGTGAAGTCCCCAAACGATCCCTCTTGGAAACCAGCTCAATCTCACTGGTGTATTGCTGCATTACGCTATGTAACAGAAGCAGCACAACGCCTCAGAGTCTATTAATGATGAACTCTGGGTAAGCATAGGAATAGCAATCTCTTCGCTACTCATTCAGCTAGTTCAGAACTCCATTCTGAACACCTTGAGGTCTTTGGAGGACTCCAGGTTGTAGACACACAGTAATGAAAATAGCTGTTTTCCATGTAGTCTCCAGGTGAGCAGAGCAGCTCCATATCAAAACTTCACAGGTACGGCCCTTCTCTGCAATAGGATGAAACTGAATACAACATTTGGTTGCGCCCAGACTTTAAGAAAGCTCAGGTTTGGATTGATACTTTGTGTTTCTGCCTATACCGACTTCCAGTCACGACACTGAGTCTGAACATGCAATTCAATTACTGGGAAAAGAATGGGTCAGGTGGATACTTTTGTGGCAACGGGAGAAGATAAACTCAAGCTATGCTCTGGCCGCAGCATTTGCTGTGATAGATACTTACCAGGATCAAATTAAAGCCAAAACAACAGCTGCCAAGAAGAAAGCCTAGGTACAGACATTCAAAAAGTGCAAGGTGGAATTGTCTAAGTTATGCAGTCTTCTGTAAGAAGAGTAGCCTAGATCGGTAGAGAACAGAACAAGCATTTGCCCTTTGGTGGTGGGGGGGCAAATCTTAGAGCGGGTTCTGCCATTTATAAACCGGTCTACGCGTGCCGAACGTCTGTTCTGTTACAGGTATAAACCGGTTTCTGATCACTTATACTGGTAAAAGTGCAATGTCTGTACCTGGCTGAAATGTTGCAAAACTAGGAGCTGGACACTCATTGGGAAAAGAGAGGTGGTTACCCATGTCAGTCTGAAATCAGGCAGGTGGTAAAGCAGGGCGGCACCTTTGAGACTGACTAGTTCAGGGAGGCATCGGCTTTCATAGGAAAAACCTGCTTTGTCAGAGAATTGCCCCATAGCAAACTGATACTCCAGTACCAACATAAACCAGAGAAAAACCAAAGAAGTATTTGGATCTACCAATTTGTAAGTAAGAACAACTGAAATATTTTCTGACTCGCATCGAGTATCTATAATAAATACCACTTGAAATCAGCATCCCTGTTCTTAAATCCCAGTGCTCAGCTCTTTATGTTTTATGTAGATAAAAAAAGAGAGAAAGAAAAAGAAAATCAATTTTTGGACGTTATTTCTAGCTGCTTAGAGTCCAAGATTTGAGCCCACACTCCAAAGAAACCCAGCATGGCAGGTCAGAATCCCCCAACTTCACAGATTTCACTGCATTCTTTTCACCCTATGGCATGGGTTATAGCACATGGGTAGACAATAATTGATAGAGCCAAGAGAAATCAAATTTTACATACAACAGCTGGGAAAGAAACAAAAGGGAAAAAAAGCCAAACCTGCACCATGTTTAAAGTCATCAATTACTCAGAAAACACAAATGTTTAGAAAACAATTTGCTAACAAAATGCCAAAGTATAGCAAGCGCCCAAATTAAGCTAAACGTTTACAGTTTAGTTATAATCCAGAATCAATGTAGCTCTACTCTTATACTAAGTTTAGACATCCATTGATCTGATAGTAGGTTTACATTGAATAGAGGTCATTAGGAAGGTTGTTTCTTTCTTATCTGTCTTTTATTTATAGGCCTGTCAAGGTATCTAGGTTTCAATCTGTAATTAGTAAAGAGGATATATAATGTATTATCTATGAAGGTTCATCAGGCATGGCACAACAATTGGGAATATGTCTCTTTCTATGACCCTTCTCTTTAATTCCTGGAACTACTCAAAGAAAACAGTGCAAGGTCCCCAGTCTCTTGCTGGCCTGATTAGTAATGTACATGTTTAGGGCATTTGCCTTGTGAAAACACAGAAGCTGACAGATTCATTGCAACTGGGCTTTCCGGTGTGTTTGCTTTTTTATATACAACGGATATATAAATCTAGAGCCAATTAGTTTAAAGCTAATAATCATGAAATAGTATATTGCTTCATTGCATAAATTAGGACTTTATCTTTTGAAATAAAGAATGATGTCCAGATATATTAAGAACTTCTTATGTATGTCAGACTGATGCCTGGAATAAATTTATCTTGAGATCTGTCTTGACTTCTTGGCTCTGCAGAGGGAGAGCGGTTGTTATGGTCTCAGCCTCAGCAATTTATGCAGTGATACTGTGAACACGCCTTTTTTCCCATGAATGTTCTTTCACCTGTTATAAAACCCCAGCAATTTAGTTCATTTGTATAAAAAATGTGAAAGGCCATCTCCTTGGTCAGGGGGAACCAACAGAACTCCAGGGGAGAAAGTGATCTATGACAGATGAGAGTTTCTTGGAAGAGCACACACCAACTGCAGAGACTTCCTCAGCCTGGCAAAGGGTTTTTAAACCCCAAAACTTGCTAAAAAATGTTTTGCAACTATTTCAGTTAGTCTAATAAAAGATATCAGATTCACCCAAAGAACCTTGTCTGCCTATGTCTTTAGATCAACACAGCTACAAGCTACACCCTGTTACTTTTTCCCTGCCCTCCAGTATGAAACAAGGAAAGAAATCTTGCTCTTTTTAAAAAACAACTATCCCAAAAGCTTGAGCTCTAATCCTACAAACTAGCCAAGCCTAGTGGCCTCTTTCATCCCTTGGATGACCCCTTCCTCTCTACTGAATTGATGTGAGCCTAAGGGGTGCAGAGTAGACTGCACATATTTGCACACTTTGGCCTTTGCGTTGCCGGTCCTCTCTAATTCACTTTCCAAACAACAGCATATTTACTCACATACCACATGCATTGTTTCCAAAAAATTAGCCATCCAGAATTGGGGTACATGACTTAAGTTGACTAGAAGGGAGGCATGGAGCCACTGGAAAGGCTGCTGGGGACTCTGCTCCCATCCCAGACACCTGCAGGAGGGGCAGAGTCCACTCTTCAGTGTCATTCACCCTCCACTCGCTGCTCAACCAAAAGATAAAGGTTTAACCCTGTAACAAGTTAATGCTCTAATCATAGTTTCATAGTTGTTGTTAGGGGCTGGAAGGGACCTTACGGTCTGGCCCCCCTGCACTTGGGCAGGAAAGACTGCTGGGATCACTGGATCTTAAGCTTGCTGTCCTCTCTCTAGCTTTTTCAGTATGATTTTTTTTTCTTAAATTGCTTCCTGTTCCAAAGGAAAAAAATATCTGAAGAGAGGAAGGTCATTCAGTGTCATTGGGACTCCATAGTGGGGCCCATACTGATCTAATTACAAGATCAAGGATTAATTGTGTTAAAAACCAGCAAGGAATAAAACTGTATTGGCCTGCATTCCCAAGAGATCCTCCTGAAATAGATTCATTTCTTGTACAAGATATGACAACTCTATTCACGTTCTTATGACACATACATCATTGTGGTGGCTGAAAAGTCGAGTAACAAACTACACCATAAACCTCAGCACATGAAAAGTGGAAAAAACATGCACTTTTAATTGTTATAGTATGTCAGTAGCAGCACAGTAATTGCAAGGACTGAGTTAGGAGATAACAGAAACAAAACAAAGCTTTTGGAGTTGCCTAAATAAGCTTCAAGAAATAGTGTTTAACAAACCTGAAACTAGCCCTGAGGCAAGTTACAGAAGCTCTGGCCTCCAACCAGTACTTTGGCTCAGTAAATCACTTTTCTACACCTAAACAGGGCTTACAACAAAATATTTCTTGAAGCTCCTTGTAACAACTGATATCAACATTAGACCATCTCAGGCATTCAAAACTCTTTGCAAAAAAGAAAATGAGTGAAATCTTCAGCTGATATACTGTATGTATATAGATATATTTCTTCCTTATTTGCAACTGACTTGTCTTAACTTGAATATGCTTCCAGCTTCCCAGACATAAAAAAAATGACAGGATTGGTGCTCGTAAGATGTAAACAGAGGATAAAGGAGACAAGTAAAAACTCACAGGAGTTTCACCATCAATATTTTACTTAGGAACAGATGTGAATTCCCCTGTAGCTTCCTTGTCTATACACGTCCATTCACAAAAGTTGACAAAGAAAATATGCTTTTGAGAGGAACTCACAACAGTCAAGGTGCCCATTTTAAACATGGATTTAGGAAGGCATAGTTTGTGCCTCCCCTGACTTCAGCAACATAAAAAGATGGCTTCCTGCAGTTGCATAAAAGAACAGCAGCAGCTGCATAAATGAACGGGAGGATGGCCAGGACAGAAGGAAAGCTAATCAAGAGCTTAGCCCAACTCAGCCTCAAGAAGACACAATTTTAAAAAAAAATCAAAACATACTTCCATGTCTGCATCAACACCACTAGTTTTAGATCCATTTCTATGTATCCTTCCATCAAACCCATTATGCTATTGGCCAATGAAGACTAGGTGAAATTTTACTGGAGAATGTCATTGCTGCTCTTTAATAAGCCTAAGGCACTTAATGAATCACCCAAGGCACTTATGCTCCTAGCCTCATTGAAGTTGGGACAGTTTTGCCACTGTCTTCAGTGGGACCAGAATTCCTTGTATAATGTCTTAAAACCAATGGCTCATGCTCTTACGATTCAAATTTTGCCGCATAGCACACTCATAAGAGAGGTACCATAGTATCTTTGTGGCTGGAAATCCTGGGTTTAAATAGGAAAAGAAAATATCTCTAAGGATATACTGTTGACCCTCAGATCAGGACAGCAGCAATGAGTTAGACATGCTAAGGGAACTGAGAGAGGCTGTGAAAGCAAAAAATGCAGTAATAATAGAGGCTGGGTCAGTCTAACCCAGGAGTGGGCAAAATATGGCCCGTGGGTCAGATCTGGCCTGCTAAGCAATTTCATCCAGCCCGCCAGTGCCCACCACTTAATTGTACCCAACCCAGCCTGTGCGCCTCACTCCCACCCTCATGGGTGGGAAGGACTTGACCCAGGCAGCACGCAGCTTCTGGGTCGGGCTGCTACTGCCTCCACTGCAGCTACCAGGGATCTGCTCAGCTTCCCCAGCATCCCACTTGCTCCGGGAACCAGTTAAGGAAGAGGAAGGGGTGCAGGCAGGGGTGGAGCTGCAGGTAGGCAGAGCACAGAGCATGGGGCTGGGGCTAGCGGCGGTGCAGAGTCCATGCTCAGGGGGGTGACAGAAGAACATAACTCAGGTAGACAGGGTCTGGGTGTGATGGTGAGTGAAGGGGTGGAAATCACACACACACATTCACCCCTATGGCACACAGGCACCACTGCTGGCAGCAGGAGCAGCAGTAGACACTCAGGGCCATCGTACGTGCTGCTGCCCAGAGGCACGTGACTCCAGCTAGTGCTGCACGTGGTGGCACGAAGCGCAGCCAGGCTCACCCACCTCTATCATATGGGGCTCCACATGGTGCAAATGGAGCTCCCAGGACTCGTGCACCAGCGGGGGAATCCCCATGCGAGGGAGCCGGCTGCCTTCACCACCCCCTACCATGCAGGTCCTGGGACTCCGCTGGGAAGAAGAGGGTGGGGATGGGGGTGGGCCTCCACTTCTACCAGAGTCTTGGGATCTGCACAGCAGGGGGGGCAAAGACAGCCAGCTCCATTGTGCAGGTATTCCCCCACTGGGGCACAAGTGGCACGTGCTGCGCAGAGCCCCACATGACTGAGGTAGGCCAGCCTGGCTGTGCTCCTTGCCACCACTTGCAGCGCTGGCTGGAGCCACATGCCACCAGTGTTGGGGGGTCCGCACACCCCCCACCTTCTCTTACACCCCACAAATGCCACACACACACATCCTGCCCCCACTACCCCCACATAGACACCCCAGCATACCCTATTGCCCCCACACACATAGCCACACCCCCTCACAAACCTGCCCCACACCACTCCCCATACTGCACCATACACACACCCCCACACACAATTTCATAGGCATAGATTTCATAGACACTAGGGCTGGAAGGGACCGAGTGAGATCATTGGGTCCAGCCCCCTGTCCAAAGGGCAGGAAGTCAGTTGGGGTCAGATGACCCCAGCAAGATAATCATCCAAACACATATTGAATGTGTCCAGAGTAGGTACCACTTCTGGGGGGGGAGTTTATTCCAGACTCTGGAGACTCGGACAGTAAAGAAGGTTTTTCTTATGTCCAGCCTAAAATAGTCTACCAGCAGTTTGTGATCATTTGACCTTGCCTTCCCTTGGGGTGCCCTGGTGAAAAGATGTTCTCCCAGTTCCTGATGCACACCCCTTATGTACTTATAGGCTGCCACCAAGTCACCCCTGAGCCTAGACTTCTCCAGGCTGAAGAGTCCCATGCCTCTCTGCCTCTCCTTATAAGGCCTGCTCTCTTGGCCTCTAATCATGTACAAGGACTCTCCTCTGGACTCTCTCAAGCTTCTCTTCTCTACATTTTTTTAAAGTGTGGAGCCCAGAATTAGATGCAGTACTCCAGCTGCGGCCTCACCAAGGCCAAGTAAAATGGAAGGATGACGTCTTGAGTCTTGCTTGAGATGCATCAGTAGATGCAAGCCAGGATTTTATTTACTTTGCCAGCTGCAGCATTGCATCGGTAGCTCATATTCATCTTGTGGTCAATCATGACCCCCAAGTCTCTTCTGGTTACGGTGCTAGTGAGTGTAGCACTGCCAGGCCTATAACTATGATCTGGGTTCTTTCAAGGTGGAGCACCTTTCATTTATCTGTGTTGAATGTCACCAGGTTTTGATCTGCCCATCTTGCAAGCCTGTCCAGGTCAGCCTGAATCCCTAGCCTATCCTCTAGAGTGATCATGCTTCCCCATAATTCGTTGTTGTATGCGAACTTAGCCAGTCTGCTTCTGACATCTGAATCCAGATCATTTATGAATATATTAACTGGTCTGAGAATTTAACCCAGCCGGACGCCACTGGTCACCATGCATCATGTTGACTTAGTTTCATCAACAACCCTTCTCTGGGTCCAACCATGGAGTCAGTTCCCCAGCCATCATAAGATTGTTGAGGCCACAGCTCCCTAATGTTACCGTGAGGACATCTTGGGAAACCAAGTCAAAAGCTTTTTAAAAATCCAAGTAAATGACATCAGCCTCTCCTCCCCTGTCCAGGTGATGCATCACCTGGTCATAGAAGGAAATGAGCTTGACTTACCCTTAATGAAGCTCTGTGTTGGCTCCCTCTCAGAATTATGCCTTCCATTAGCCTGTTGTTGATGGATCCTTTAATATTTTTTTCCAAGATCTTTCCAGGGATTGAGGTAAAACTGATTGGCCTGTAATTCCTTGGGTCTTCCTTCGTTCCCTTCTTGAAAATAGGCACCACTTAGGCCCTCTTCCAATCTTTAGGAATCTGTCCTGAGCCCCACAAGTTCTCAGATATCCTTGTCATTGGCTGTGCTATGATGTCAGCCAACTCTTTGAGCACTCTTGGGTGTATTTCATCTGGGCCCACTGACCTGTGGATGTCCAGCCTCTCAAAATGTTCCCTCACAAGGTCTTTACCAACTGTAGGCATATGGTCACCCTTACCCTAGTAATCCTGTGTCCTGTCAGGCAGGGTGATCCCCTTAGGCTGGTGGAAACCTGATGCAAAGTAATCATTGGGAACATTAGCTTTTTCCTGCGTGTCAGTTGTCAGCTGCCCCATTTGGTTCAGCAGAGGTCCAATGTTGCCCTTATTTTTCTTTTGACTTCCCACATATTTAAAGAAGAGCTTTTTATTATCCTTGATTCCCATACTCAGTTTTAGCACCGTTTCAGCCTTGACTTTTCTGGTCTACCCCCTACAGGTGCAGACCAGTGATACATAATCCTCCTTAGAGGTATTTCCCATTTCCCAACCCTTACAAGTTTCTTTTATGGCAATGTACAAGAGTAGGCCTTTATTTTTGAGTTATTATGCAATCACCTCTAAATAAACTACGCAAATACAAATCATGACAACAATATTTTTGTAATAAAATTAAAGTATGTTATAGTGTTTGACTTTTAGTATACAATTTGGTTTTTTTCTAGTTCCAAGATGGCAACTCTCCATTCCCAAAAAGAGAACTTCTGGAGGGCAAGGGGAGGGACTTCCAGTAGCCAAGGTTAAGGGGTAGGAGCTGGACTTCCAGTCCCAAAATGGCTACCAGGGGGTGGGGCACCTGTCAGGGGGTGGGGCTACCCCTGCAGCCCTCAACAGGTCCCCAAAACTCATCAAGCAGCCCTCCAGCCAAAATAACTGCCTGCCCCTAATATAACATGAAGCCAATATGCAGAGACCAAATTCCTTGATGTTCCTAGAGCAGATAGTCCTGGAAACTCCAGGAAGAAAGACCTAGTCCCAATTAGTGCACAGGATTTGCTGCAAAGCGTAATTGTTACTAAGCCACCCAGCAATAGCAACCACAATGCAATTGGGTTTGTCATCTCTGTAGAAGGGGAGCCAAGAACATCTACCACAGCAGACTTCAACTTTAAAAAGGAAGACTACATCAAAATGAGGAAGCTAGTTAAATGGATGCTCAAAGGGGCCTCTAAAGAGGTGAGGAACTTTCAGGCCACATGAGAACTGCTTAGCAATACCATGCAGGAGGCACAAACATATCACAAATGAAAAAAGTTGGAAAGCGGACTAAAAGCCTGCGTTGTTAAACAGCAGAGTTGCAGAGGCAATCAGCAGAAAAAAAGGCTTCTTACAAAAAGTGGAAGTCACATCCTAATGAAGAAAATTTAAAAGAACATAAACACTGGCAAAGCAAATGTAAAACTCTAACAAGACAAGCCAAGAGGAGAAACTTGCTAGAGACACAAAAGGTAACAATAAAAATTTCTTTAAGTACATTAGAAGCTGAAGACCTGCCAGGGAGTCAGTTAGGCCTTTGGATGATCGGGGTGTAAAAAAAGTTGATTATACAAGTACTAAATAAATGCACAGAAACCACGCTGTGCAGTAATGTCTTATGCAGCTGCACCTGCTGAGTATTCATTTACTTCCCATATTTTCCAAGTGATGTCAATGGGATAAAATTCAAGAGGGAACAGGTACTCAGAATCTGGGCTACACGGCATTTCGGAAGTAGCAGCTGTCAACCTAACCTGTTTTGTCCATCCTCTCATTCCAAATGAACTTTCCTGGCCCCTTTATACATATGGTTGGATTAATGTGCTCATGGGAAATATGCTAACACTGGTAAATGTCATCCTTTGCTATGGGAGATTGAAAACAACATTTTGCAACACACTGTATATGATGAAGAATCAGATTAAGTTATTGCTTACAACATATTGTATTAGTAAAATGACAAGATTCCTGTCAACCTGATTCTTTGATGTGTTGCGCACATAAAAAAAAACCCCAGCATATTGAAAAATAAATAAAGTATTGGAATTAGAATACAAAACAGGCATAACTAATTCTTTCAATGAGAAAAAGAAGATGAATTAAGTCTTTCTTTAATGATGCTGTCATGGTTCAAAAACAAAAAATGAAACAAAATCTGACTGCGTATAATATTGTATGATAATTTCTTGGTTCCACTATGCAATCTTGTTTTATTACTCATTAACTCCCTGTCCTCGGTGTGTACACCATTCAGAAGAATTGACTGATTCCCTACCATATCTACAGAGAAATGGAAATTAGGTGTTTTACGTTACTTCTGCAATTTAAAATTATCACACTGAAGATAATGTGATGCACACACAGTTTAATTTTATTTTAATGTACAAACACTGTTGTTGCACTGGGAACCTTATTTGAATTTCCCTCTTCTATCATTGACAGCTGATGAGCTTACATATCATTGCTTGGATTCTGCTAGTCATGTTCTTAGGCCCAAGAGTCATGGATGGGGAAGCGATCACAAAGCTGGAAGTTAATTTCCCCCGAACAAGAATTGCAGGAACACAAAGGACATTCAGTAGAACAGGCATCCTCAGTATTTAGAGTGTATAAATACAGACTCATAAACTGACCTTCATGTGTTTCTACTGTTAAAGCCCAAGCCACACTATAATGACTTTTTCATAGTACCAGCAAAGTCAGGGTTACAAAATCATACGGTTGGAAGCAACATCAAGGCAAGAGACAGAAGTTAGACATGAACCTGTTTAAGTGATCAGAAACTGGTTTAAACCTGTAACAGAACAGAAGCTCAGTGCACATAAACCAGTTTCAAAATGGCTTAAACTCGTTTAAAATAAACCTGGTTGAATATAGTATCAGACTTAACTGATTTGGGTCAAACCAGTTTATGAAACTGCTGTCCCAAACCTCTTCCTGGTTTAAGTTAAATCACAGTTCCCCATCAGGCTTTGAAGCCCTGGGCTAGGCTGAGCTAAGCTGTCTGCTCCAGAAAGCAGGGCTGGCCCAACCCCTCTGCTCCCTAGCTGGAGAAATGAGGACTGGCTGACAAAGCAGGTGGGGGGTACTAAGCCCAGCTAAAAATGCAGCCCAGTTGCAAGGGGGAAATTGCCCCATTAGGCAAATGCCAGCTGGGGTCTGGGAGGGAGGTTAAACACCATTTTCCCCACTCAAACTTAGTGCTGGCTGCAATTGTGGACTACAAATCCCAGAGACCTCGGGGGCAGCAGGAACAGGAAGTGAACGCACAGTCAGCCAGCCATGCTCTAGCACCCCTATGCTCTAGCGCCCCCAGGCATGTGGCTGTATTTACTGAATCAAAGGTGAATGTCTGTTCACTTCTCTTTCAATTTAATGTTTTCAGGTTAGACCAACTGGCAAAGACTGAATCAATTCAGCCTTGGGATTTTTGACTGTCTGTACCTAGCCCAAAGGTCATTTAGTCCAACTTCCTGCGTGCATGCAGGATTCACTATTCCTAAACAATGTCAAACAGCTGTCTATCCAAGCTTGTGAAAATTTCCACGAAGGGGACATCCACAACTTCCGTAGAAAGCTCTTAACATTGTCCTACTGTAATAACACTGAGGAAGTTTTCCCCAAGACTTAAATTTACTTTGTTGTAGTTTAAACTCATTGAATTGTACCTTTACCCTATGTGGCGAGGGAGAAAAACTTCTATCCCTCTTCTTTATGGCTTCTTTTCAAATATCTGAAGACTTCCATTACTTTCTACCCTAATCTCTTCTCAAGCGTGGATACACCTATTTCCTTCAGTCTTTCCTTATATGGTTCACACTTCAACCCCTTATCTTCATTACTTCCTCTCTGGTTTCTCTAGAGCCTTCTTAAAATATGGGACCCAGGAGTACACAGTACTCCAGCTGAACCTAACCAGCATCAAGTAGAGTGATGCTGTCATGTCTTGCATACAACGCTTTTGTTACTGCAATCCACATTCGCTTTATTTATGATTGCAATATACTGCTGACCCATCTTCAGTTTGTGACCCACCATAATCCCCAGATCTTTCTTGGCAAACCTAATGTCTTTCTTCTCCATTAGCTATTTGTGCATTTGTGGTGTTTTTCACCGTAAGGGCACGTCTACATACTAACCTATGGCAATGTTGTTACTGTGCCATGGCGCAGTAACCGCCCATACCGTGTCATATGCATGGCGCACGGTTATTTTTTAGCAGCTACTTCGCATTATAATGGGGGAATGCGAAGCAGCTGCTGGACATGTGTAGACACCCATGGACACTATGGCAATGTAGCGTCATGTGTAGATGCACCATAAATGTAGCATGTAGCCCAGATCCCAAACTGGATTTTGAAGTTTAGACTTACCCTTGAAAAGGTTTGCAGCCTCCCCCAGTTTTGTATCAGCTGCAAATTTGAAGCAGTATGCTCTCAGTTTCCAGATCCATCTCATTAACAAAAATGCTAAATGCTGGACACAGAAGAGACCCCCCTGCGGAACCACATGTGAGATCTCCTGTTGATCTGCTATTAATTCATTAATAGTCCATCCTCTTTGCTTATGATTTTTCAACAAATTATGCATCCACCTAATGGTAATTCCATCTCCTTTTTTTTCCAGCTTACTTATGAGGCTAGCATGTGAGACTACATCCAAAATCTTATTAAAGCCCATGTTATGTCCATTGCATTCTCTTAATCCACCAAACTTGTTAACCTGTCAAAGAAGGATATTAAGTTGGTTTGGCATGATTTGTTCTAAACAAATCCATGTTGGCTGCTAGTGATACCATTTCACCTTCCAGATACTTATAAACTGACAGTTTCATAATTTGGTCTAGGAACTTCTCAGGTATTAAAGTCAGACTGACTATAATTCTCTGGGTCCTGTTTTTCCTCTTTTTAAAGATGGGCACTATGTTGACCCTTTTCCAGTCCTCTGGGACTTTGCCTGTCATCCATGACTTCTAATATTATTGCCAGGGGCTCCAAGTTTTCTTCAGCTAGTTCTGTCAACAACCTGGGGTGAATTCTGTCAGGCACTATTGATTTAAATTCATTTAAATCAAATCATTTCTCTGACATGTTCTTTACTTATCCTGATTTGCACCCCTTCTCCTTTTTTTTTTGGTTTATATTCTGCTAGTTTTCTGAACACTGTTATTTTTTGTTTTGATTTGGATTTCTTTTGGGGGGGTTATTAAACCAAAGTGAAGGGTGCATGGAGCACCTCTGCTGTCTCTCGGGTCCTCCATTAATATCTCACCTTCTCCATTTAGTGGGAGATCCACAGTCTACCTGCTCTTTCTCTTATCTGACATTGTTGCACACCTCCTCCTCATCTTCAACATCTCTTGGCAGTCGTAACTCATTTTTTGCCTTTGCTTTCCTAATTCTGTCCCTATATGTTTTTTCCATCCCATTATATACATCCTTTATGCACTTCCTTCCACTCCCTGTACATGTTTTCCTTGATTTTCAAGTAGCTAAAAGCTTCTTGTGCAGCTACACTGCAGTTCTTCTTACCTATCCTCAACACCAGAACACCTGGACTTTGAACTTCTACTTTTGTGTCCTGTAGAAACTTCCAGCCCTTTCAGGCTCCTTTTTTTTCTTTAAAACAGCCTATTCATGGTACTTTAGCAGCTCTTTTTTGGAATCAGCTGAAATCTACCTTTTTCAAAAGCCATTCTCCTTGTTTTGCTTTTCTCATGCCTTTATTTCCTCTGGATTCTGGATTCTAACGTACCATAATCATTTCCTTCCAAGTTTCCAACCACCTGTGCATCTACAGCTTCATTTTTACTGATTTTAAGACAGCAGACACTAAATACATAATAATAACTGCCAGAGAACATCTGTTACTTACATATTACTTTCCATTTTCAAGGAAAAGGAGAGGCATGCAGCAACGTAGCATGTCCAAATGATCACTAGAGACATTGTTCGTGGTCCAAGCAGATCATTTTCAGATCACAAACTCACCGGACTGCCCTACCAGTAATTCGTGTATGCGTGCAGTAGACTCTACATCCTGGGGATGAGAGTGCATGGCTTTGTGTTATGACAGAGCTGTCAGGAGCCGTATGAACTCTAAGCTGTGTGTATCATCGCAGAACAGTAAAACAGTAACCCATTTCCTCATTTAGTTTACTACATTGGAGACATTACATGTCTTTGATGATAACAAACAAGAACCTGTCCTCTTTTCATGCTGGTAAAAAGTAAAGACAATGATGTTTGCCAATAAAATAGAGCAAAATGTATTGTCTCATATCAATGTAGTATAAAGATGCTGAACTGGGACACAGCCAGCACATCTTTGCCCATTCCGTGTAGTGCACAGGCTTGTGCTGATTTTTATTTTAAGATTCATTATGCCTTTAGAAATATACTCTCTAAATACCGTATTTACGTGTATACCCACACCCATTTCCCCTCAAAATTAGCCATCTAAAATTGCAGTGCAAGTTTTAAGTGAGGAAGCTGATTTCCATGCCTTAATGTAGGTATGGAGGTGCTGTAATGTCCACCAGATGCTTTGCTGCCTTCCTAAGCACATGAAGGAGGAGCAGAGTTCATTTCTCAGTACCACTCATACTTCTTGCCAACTCAGGCTTTAGCCCTGTTGCAGCCACTATTGAACTGATAGCAGCCTTTGGATGATGTTTGTGTGCCAGTGTCAAAAAATTACCCAATGAAAACATGGTACGTTGGTTGGTTGCATTCCCACAGTTGAAGCAAGATTAGAAGTATGACTATCTTGTCCTAGAAGTGATCTTGAAACCACTGGGCATGTCTACACATGCATTAATGGGCACATTAATCAACACTACTGCGCAATAGTGCCTGCGCACATGCTTTAGGTAACACTAATACGCCTAGACTAATTCGCTGTGATGTGCTGAAGTGCAAGAGAATTAGTCTAGTGTGCTTTTAGTGTCTCGTGTAGACACACCCACTGTTGACAAACAAGTGCCAGTCACTTGCTCCCACTGCACATGCCACGTGCTGAATAAAGTGTTATGTGATCACCACTTAAGAGGTGCTGTGTATGCTTGGTGCTGCTCTCTGGAACATTACCCAAAACAGAGATACTAGTGTATTGCTAGGCAAAGTCCTAAAAGGAATCACATGCTATATTTTAGTATCTCGAGGAGAGTAAGTGGACAGGACTTATTTGTTGGTAGGGGCGTTAGGATTACTGAAGAGACAGTGGCCACATCTACATGAGATACTATAAGCACAGTAGACTAGTTCTCTTGAGCATTAGCACAGCTTTCACTGTGACACGCTAATGCACAATAGAATTAATCTACTGCTCATTAGCGTCACCTAAAATCATGCCCTGGCACTACTGTAAAGTAGCACCAATTACAGCGCATTAAGTTAGTACCTGTTATTATCAGGGGTGACCACCAGTATCTGGGGGAACGTTTGTTCACTAGAGCACCCCAAGCGATGACGAGGTCGAACGGTCACAAACTCCTGCAAGACCGTTTCAGGCTGGACATAAGGAAGAATTTCTTTACTGTCCGAGCCCCCAGGGTCTGGAACAGCCTGCCATCGGAGGTGGTTCAAGCACCTACATTGAACACCTTCAAGAGTAAATTGGATGCTTATCTTGCTGGGATCCTATGACCCCAGCTGACTTCCTGCCCTTTGGGCGGGGGACTGGACTCGATGATCTCCCGAGGTCCCTTTCAGCCCTAATGTCTATGAATCTATGAAATTACAGGCACTAAACTTAATGTGCTGTATTTACAGTGCATTAATGCACATGTAGATGTGCCCAGTACAGACCAGGTACAGCCAAGCCATGGCAGAAGCAGTGCCCATTTGCAGCTTGCAAGTTCCACCTTGCTCCTCCCAGCTGGAGGCTCTGAGGCCCTTTTCTCTACTCCAACACCCCAGGGAACCAACTCTGTCAGGTATACCGCTGGGGGGCAGTGATCAGAGCCATAGTCAGGGAGGGAGCAGGGCTTAATTTGTGGGTAGCCTGCCAAAAAGGTTGGTCATCACTGGTATAGACATATCCTATATATACTTGATATTTGGAGGCAAAACTAACTAAAGCAGCGCATGTTCAATAACTTTGAAAATCAGGCCTTTGTGTCCTAAGTTTTTTAAATCTTACGAAGGAGGATCCAAGAGGCTCAGAGTGCAAGAGGGCTCATTCTCAATTAGCTGACTACTGCTACCTAATCACCAGGGATCTGGGTTTTCTGTTTCCCACGGGAAAATAGTGAAAAACATGGATTTTCCCCTTTACCTGAGGAAACCACGGATTTCCCATTTTAACAAAGAAACCTGCAGATTTTGCAGTTTTGTAAAGAACTCTCTACAGATTGGTAGATTGCCAGCCTACAAGGGGCTGGGAAGGAGCAGGAGGAGGAGGGTAGGGAGCAGAATGGGGCTGCAGGTGGCTCATCCAGAGGGGTTGGGGGAGGCATCGGGGGGTTGGAGGACCTGTGCCCCCTACATCTGTGTGCAGAGCAGGGGTGGGCATGGCCTGCCCTCTGCGGGCTCATGCTTACCACCCTGCTGCCCTCCCCTGGGGCCTACACAGCCCAGGAGGTGTGACCTGGTGCTGCAGGTCAGCTCCTCGCTGCTGCAAGCTCCACACTTCCCTGGCAACATGTCCCCTGCATGTGTGGCAGCCACATGGAATTGTGCCCTTCACTGCTGTTGCACGGGCAGGGGATGTGTTGCCAGGACAACCCAGAGCTCGCAGCAGCAATGAGCTGCCCCAAGCAGCCTCCTGTTCCCTGCAGCTCTGGGTGGCACATGCTGGGCTTCAGAGGCCCCCAGGGAGGGCAGCAGGGTAGAAGTCCAAGCCCGTAGTGGGCAGCCTGAATCCTGCACACAGATCTGGGAGGCATGGGTCCCCCCTGCCCCCTGGGAGTGTGCGCAGCAGTGGGGAGCCAGCCCCACTTACCCGAGCCCACAGCGGGCAGGCAGTACGCAGGGAGCTGGGCTTTGCTCTGCTGCAGCAGCCACCACCTCCTGGCCCCATAGCCCTGGCAGCTGGGGCCCCCTGCAGCAG
>NW_017728927.1:15914445-15918632 GCF_001723895.1 Crocodylus porosus
GCATGACCAGGGGAGTTGTAGGTGTGGGGGAGTGGGGTGCACCAGCAGGGCCAGGGGGTGCGGTGGGGGGACTGAGGGGTTTCATTTTAATTACAGATTTTGGGGGGGGTTATCAGAGATTTTGCAATTTTTTATCAGGGAAAACCAGGATCCCTGCTAATCACGCTTATAGCCAAAAATCTTAAACTACTGCTGCAATAATAAACCAATGCTTTTCAGACCAGGAGTTAGAGGGATTGTTATGGCAAATGTAATTGCCTGCGGTGTGCAAAGCTCAGTAAATTGTCATCTCAGCTGGATCTTTTTATCTGTGAGCATCGTGTCTATGATTGGCAATATGGCAATTCACCTTTGGAAATGAAGGTTAAAAAGGTGGCCACTGAAATCAAGCTCAGGTTGTTTTCCAGCCCAAGGCTGGTGGCAGGAGTTTTCACTTGGCATAACAAGTGTAGGAAATGGTGTGCTATATGCAGTAGAGGTAATATAAACACCATCTGTGGTGGGCTAGTAGGGGGTGCTCCTGCGTGGAGCCACCCACCTCACTGCACCCGACCACCTTCCAGGCTCCATGTGACCTCGTCCACTTCCCGCCGATGTCAGTGGTAGCAGAATTAGGTGCAGAATTAGCAAAAGACTGGTCCATACCCTGGCTGTTTGTCTGTCAAGACAGATTAAGGTCATATCTCTACAACAAAATAAAGGTGTGATTATGACATGTCCTAGCACACCTGCTAGCGTACAAGTTGGCAATGGTAACAACAATAGCAAGGGCATGGTGGTGTGGGTTTTATCATGCTCAAACAGAGAACATAGGCTGGGTCCCTGTATGATTCACATTTTGTCCACTAACACATGTTAAAGCCTATACTGGCAGGACTAAGCTACTATGTACCACAGTCACACTGTTACAGCTAACAGGGACATCCCAGAGTTACTAACAGGGTAAAATCAGATCTATCCTGACAAAAGTTATGATACTTACAAGTTGAGGTTCCCTTTCAGAGGCTGTCAGGGTCATTATCTACGTTGCTGACCTTCCTGGCCTGCCTCTGGTTCTTGGGCTGGGAGACATCCTGAGGAGGAAACAGTAGCATAGGAAGGAAGTTTGGTGCCCAAGGTAAGCCCGCAGTGGCAACCCACCCTCACCCTGCACACAGACCCAGGGGGCACATGCCCCCCCCATGCTTGCCTGGGAGTGCACTCAGCAGCGGGAGCCACTCTCCTCCCATGTTCCCCTAAATGAGCCACTTGTGGCTCTGTCCTGCACCCCACCCCAGCTGGGCAGTACCTGGCAACGCCCCTTTGCTTCAGCACCCAGGCTGCTCGCCCCCCTTGCTATGGTACTGGGAGGAAAAGTCTCCTCCTCAGAATCATGGTCAGTCTCATTATCAGCGTTGGGTTCCTTGTTGTCAACAGCACTATGCACAATAAAATGTGATTCATTGGTGGTGCTGCAGGACAAAATTATGTCGATCTCATTACGTGAACAGGTGGCTTACTGATGGTTTGGTATATATTCTTTTCCCAGTGGTTCTTTGTAAGGTTTCCTGAGTCTTTGCCTCTCATCTGAAAGCTAAGAAGATCCAGTATCTCTTCACAGCTCCAGCATAAGGCATAGAGGAGTGCAATAATGAGTGTTGAAATGCTACAGAGTGAAACTAATGACCTCAGGAAAATGTAAGAGCAAATGGCCCATCCTAGCCACACACCAGCATTTAAACAGGGAGGTGACATCTGGTTAACATGATCAGAGCAATTTAGGATACACAGGTAAACAGAAGAGTTGCACTGACAGGATGCAAAGAGATGTGAGATGGTAGCTGGAAGACTGCTAAGTCAGTGTGTATAAATGCATTCACACAGACATTAGTCTGCATGAACTTAATCTGCAGTTAATTTAACACACTTTGAAACAGGGGTAATCAAATATGCATTATTTGGCCAACTGATTTACCCTAAAATATCATATGGACAAAGATTATTTTAATTTGTGCAAAAGTTTGGGTAAATTGCATTAAGTCCCCCATATAAACAAGTAATTTGATCAAGCCATAACACTACTTAAAATTAGATGCCATCTCTCACCTCACGTCAGCTGCATCCTTTACTGAATGTTTGTTTTATATTTACATCCCGTATGTTGACACTTCATCATGATTCCAGGTAGCAGTGTGCTTAAAAGACAACATTATACATCAGACTTTTATCAAACATGGCCAATTATGCAAATTCCCCCTAAATTCATTTTTAAAGAAAAGGAAGATTGATTGCAGAGACATACCATTTGCACAGACAGTGATTTAGGAGGGTATTTCAATTGCTAATGTGCCTCACAATGATGTGGGGTTTGTTTGTAAACTTCAGGTCTAGAAAATTGAATTCTCTGTCAACACCAGATAATTATCACATCCTAGCCAAAATTCTAAACTTAATCGAAATATTCTTGGGAGTCAACAGTTGGCGTTAGTCTTAATGAAAGTTTATTATGATGTGGTATGTATGTAAAAAGTGATTACAAGTCAGGCAAATAATAGAGAGCTAAAGCAAGAACAATGCATAATTCCCCAACAGTGCCTGGAATGTAAACTTAAAGTGATGACTGTATTATATTTGATGGACTTTGTGAATTTAATGCCTCAAGCTAACATGTCAAATTCACTCTAAGAAGAGTCTTGGACTCTATGTTTAATTAGCCTCTGAGCTAGGATGTGAATTGGGGACTCCCTGCTTCCCTCAGTCCACAGTGGCGCTGATATCTTTGGGAAGTTCATAGACAGATAGAATGGAGAGCATGGCCTTCACATTACAACTAACATTTTATTTATTATTTGTTCATAACCTTGCTAGATACAGTGACAAAATACTTGCTGCTCCTTCTGGCCTTTGTTTCTTGCCGTTCTCCTGCCATCTTCCAGTCTGTCTTCTCCCTCTTGTTTGCTTTCCCTGCAGCAACAGCCAATTTCCAACACAGCAAAGAATTCATTCCCATATATTTTCCATCTGATAAACTCTAATTCCATTCATAGTATCATAGAATCATAGAATCAGTGAGTCGGAAGGGACCTAGACAGATCATCTAGTCCAACCCCCTGCCATGGGCAGGAAGGAGCACCGGGGGTGGCAGGGGTCATAAGACCCCAGTCAGGTGCCTGTCCAGTCTCCTCTTGAAGATCTCTGTTGCACCTCATAACCGGTGTACCCTTGACCTGCGAGCCTGGGTTGGCACGACCGGCTTGGCGCAGAAGGGATCAATGACCAGACAGGCAGGGATTAGCGGCGAGTAGGAGTTAGGCCGCTTGAAGCGTATTGGTTACAAGAAAGGTTTATTGTACTTACGCTACCGATGGTCGCAGAGTAAGCAGGAAAGCTGGCTTATTCAGTTACAGTGCATAAACAGAACAAACTAAAGGGGTCTGTTGGTTCACGGGGTTCCTGAGCCAAGCCCTTGCTTTCTAACCCAGAGGCTAGGTGCGGCTGCCTGACTCAATAGTCCCAGAACTGGTCAACAGCTCATGCACAGCGAAAACTATAATGCACTTTCGATCAGTAAACTTCTGAGAGCTCTTTGACGAGAAGAACAGACAAACCGGTGTAGAACGAAGTACACCAAAATGAAGATTGGTTGGCGGGGAGAAGATGTCTGCAGGTGGCCAATCTGCTGACTGTGTCTCCTTGGTGTGCGCGTGGAGTTCTCCGCTTAATGGCGGGAATTTGCTCTTAGTTATAGTCAGCAGTGACCAATCGCTACATGCCAGTTGTGAATATTTACTGACCGTCAATTACTTTCTTACACCAGTGACCTAGATACATATTCATCTGACCTAGATACATTATTCATCTGGCTGCCCTCAGTGGGTTCAAAAGGTCAACCTTATGATTGGCACCTGCAATACTTATCATTGCAGACAACAAGCTTCTCAAGTATGGAGAACAAACTTTTAACAAACTCCAACTGCAATGCTTCTCTCAGCAAGGAAATAAAGCTACTAGTGCTGAGGGCTCTTTATGGTTTCATCCTCACTAAGTTATTATGGTCTTTTGCTTTGCTGGCATTGGCACTCTAACCGACAGGTAAAACTCAGACATGACAATCTCCAGGGAAGGTGAGAGCACCACCTCTCTGGGAAGCCTATTCCAGGCTCTGGCCACCCTTACCGTGAAGTAGTTCTTCCTAATATCTAAGCTAA
>NW_017728927.1:15918732-15946955 GCF_001723895.1 Crocodylus porosus
CCTCATAGGGCTGGCCACGGAGGCCTTCAGCCATACGAGTGGCCTCCTCTGGACACTCTCCAGGTTCTCCACATCCTTCTTGAAGTGCGGCACCCAGAAGTGGACACAGTACTCCAGCTGTGGCCTGACCAGCACCGCATAGAGGGGAGCAAGACCTCTCTGGACCTGTTAGTGATGCTTCTGTTGATGTATGACAGGGTGTGGTTGGCTCTGCCTATTGCTTCATCGCATTGGCCACTCATATTCATCCTGGAGTCAATCCTGACGCCAAGATCCGTCTCTGCCTCTGTGCTGCTGAGAGGGGCAGCCCCTAACCTGTAACCATAATGCTGGTTCCCTCTCCCCAAGTGCAGCACCCTGCACTTGTCCTTGTTGAACTGAATCCTGTTCAGATCCACCCACTTCTCTAACCTATCCAGGTCTGCCTGGATGCGGTCCCTGCCTGCCAGTGTGTTCACTTTACCTCACAGCTTGGTGCCATCAGCGAACTTGAACAGGGTGCTCTTCACACCCTCGTCCAGGTTGCTAATGAAGATGTTGAACAGCACCAGTCCAAGGACCGAGCCCTGGGGGACTCCACTGCCCACACCCTTCCAGGTTGACATCGACCCATCCACCACCACCCTCTGGGTGCACCCCTGGAGCCAGTTTGCCACCCATGTGACCGTGCATTCGTCAATGCCGCAGTCCCTCAGCTTGCCCACCAAAATTGGGTGGGACACTGTGTCAAAGGCCTTCTGGAAGTCCAAGAAGATGACATCAACTTCCTCCTTCACATCTAAGTTCTTTGTTACCTGGTCACAGAAAGAGACCAGGTTAGTCAGGCAAGATCGGCATTGCACTAACCATGCTGGTTACCCCTCATCACCACTTCCCCTGCAGAGCTGTCACAAATGTGGCCCTTGATAATTTTTTCAAAGACCTTCCCCAGGATAGAAGTGAGGCTGACAGGCTTGTAGTTGCCAGGCTCTTCATAGCATCTGAAAAACTAGGCTGTAGCTTAAAAAAGCATGTGTTTCTATGAACAAGTTAGTATATAAGGTGCCACACTGCCCAGCTGTTTGCCTAGCTAGTGTTGACATTAAAATACTAGGACTGGGTTTTAGGGTCAACAGCCCAATGAGGTTAGTGTGTGACAGGAGAGTTTATTGTTTCAGGCTGTCTCCAGACTCAGGAACACATGATATTGTGTTATTCCATAGATTTCATAGACATTAGGGATGGAAGGGACCTCCAAAGATCATCGAGTCCATCCCCCCACCCAAAGGGCAGGAAGTCAGCTGGAGTCATAGTATCCCAGCAAGATAAGCATCCAATTTACTCTTGAAGGTGTTCAATGTAGGTGCTTGAACCACCTCCGATGGCAGGCTGTTCCAAACCTTAGGGACTCGGACAGTAAAGAGTCACAGGGCACCATGACGATTGACTTCCATCAATTACTACCCTCTGGGTCTGACCACAGAGCCAATTTCCCAGCCAGTGGATCGTGGGGACCCAAGGCCACAACTGGCTAGTTTCACCAAGAGGTGATCATGGGATACTAGATCAAAGGCTTTTTGAAGTCAAGATATATGACATCAATCTCTTCTCCCTTGTCCAGGTGATAGGTTACCTGGTCGTAGAAGGAAATGAGATTGGTCAAGCAAGACCTACCCGCAACAAACCCGTGCTGGCTATCCTTCGGGACATTGGCATCGGCTACTCCATTAAGGATGGCCTCCTTAATAAACTTTTCTAAAACCTTCCCCAGGAGAGAAGTCAGGCTGATAGGCCTATAGTTAACCGGATCCACTTTCCTCCCTTTCTTGAAGACCAGCACCACATTGGCCTTCTTCCAGTCTTCGGGCACTACACCAGAGCACCAGGGGTTTTCAAAGATCCATGCCAGAGGCTGGGCTATGATTCTCGCCAGCTTCTTGAGTACCCTGGGGTGTCGATTGTCAGGGCCAGCTGACTTGAAGGTATCCAGCCTCTCAAAGTGTTGCTTCACAAGGTCAGCATTAATGGAGGGCAGGGGATCTCCCTGTCCCGTGGTGGGCATGGGAGTCCCACGGGACTGGTGAAAGACCGACGCAAAGTACCCATTTAATAAGTTGGCTTTTTCCTGGGTGTCAGTTGTCAGCTGTCTCATCTGGTTCAGCAGGGGTCCAACATTGCCCTTGCTTTTCCTCCAGCTCCCACATATCTGAAAAAGGACTTTTTATTGTCCTTGATGCTCAAAGCTAGTTGGAGTTCAGTTGCAGCCTTGACTTCCCTGGTTTGCTCCCTGCAGGACCAGACCAGTGCAGAATATTCCTCCTTGCAGGAGAATCCCATCCTCCATCCTTTGTAGGCCTTTCTTTTTAGCTTCAGGAGGTCTGCTAGATCCCTGGAGAGCCAGGGGGACTTCTGTGGCCTCTTGCTGCCTTTCCTCCGAGATGGAATAGAATTAGCTTGTGCATTGAGGATCGTTCCCTTGTGGAGCAACCACTCTTCCTGAACTCCCCTTCCCCTGGGGTCATGGTCCCTTAGGTCCCTTACACATTCAGCTCATTTTTGAAGGGTGCCCTCTGAAGCCAGAAGGGCTAGAGATATTTATTTTCTAATGAAAGTAGATATTTTTTCCTCAGCTTGATTTCTGTTGCATGGACAACATGACAACTTCACTTCAGGAGAGACCTCACTCATGTTTGAGACCTCTGGTCACAATATGATTTTGGGAGAGACTTTAAAGATGCAGAAAGGTTGAGAATAACTAACATTTGGGGGCTTCCTTTCAAATAACTAACATAATAATTATTTAATTCTCACAGTCACCAGATAAAAAGGGTACATAAAAATTCGGTATCTATTTTACTAACTGACCAACTTGCAAAATAAGGTTTTTGTTCAAAGTCAAAGAGGACTTTTGTCTTCCCATTCCCTGATCTAACCAGCTGCCAACACTCCCTCCTTAATATTAGGAGACAGAAATCTCCCAAAGTAGACTTTTTATCCCCAAATAAAGTTCATGACACAGTTACCCACATTCTGGATCATTTACATGCAGGAAACTCCACAGACTTCACTGGTCTTAATCTAGCCCTACAGCTTTCCTGTTTTATGTCAACTAATCCTGTTCAAGTTTCAATGTTGGACTACTGCAGAAAAATCTCAGTATGGTTTAGAGCATCCCTGCATTCCATCCTGGGGTTCATCCACTCAGGTTTTGCAGCATGGCCCACTTCCATCTAGAATGCAAATTTATCTTCCTTTCCTATTTCAGCCAAAACCCAACATATTTTGATTCTGAAATGGCACTGAAATTTCTGGTGTAGTTCTGGTATTTCATGCTCCTGTTTTCTTTTATAGACTGGGTTTCTGGGTCAGATTTTGCAGTTTTCTCCCCATGATGCTCTCCTCACCTACTGAGGAAAGTCAGTAAATCATGGTCATAGCATGTCATTGGACGGGAACACCCTTGACACTCAGTATAAAGGAGCAGTAGGACAGCACATGATCTTCAAATCCTGTAAAGTACCATGGTGGCATTTTGGAGATTTTTTTGTGGGGAAGCTGAAGGGCAATCATGTGTCTAATGAAAAATGAAATTTTCTACAGAAAGCTGATACTTGCCACAAAATAGTCATCTGGCTGAAAACCCAATTTTCTACCAACCAGTCCTAGAAATAAAGCAGATTATAAATCTGCCAAACCCCACATTTCAGGCTTTCAACTGAGTAGCATACAATGATTGAGCAACTGCTAGCTAAAAGGGCATTTTACATTTTAAAAAATACTTCAGGGAACTAGAAATTACTCTGCAAATCATCATACAGAACATCTGACTTTTCCCACCAACCTTCTTATGGTCCCACACAGGTGGAGGGAGCAAATATTATTTGTGGGGGCTGAGTAAAACTTAAAAGATAATTCTATTGTGCTGCTACACAGACAGTGCCCAGCAGGTAAGTGTGTGAGGGAGAAGGGGCATGGGGGAGGGAAGAGACATAGGAGAGAGATCAAGGCCCCCTTGGTGAAGAAGGGAGTGAGGTAGGGGCTGGGGTGAATGGGGCCCCGGGGCAGGTCGTGGGATAATTGGAGCCCCAGGCAGCTCATCCAGGGGTATGGTGGGAGGGGTGCTGTGCAGACCCAGGGCAAGGCACAAGAGGCACATGCCTCCAGATTTGTGCACAGAGCAGAGGTGGGATGCCACTGTGGGCTGGGGCTCTGCACCCTGCTGCCATTGCCCTGAAAGCCGTGTGCTGGCTACACCATGCCCCAGCCCACCCGGCAGCAGGAGACAAATGGGATTGTGTGGCTTCCAGGGCAACATCTGTAGGGCACAGAGCCCAGCCTGCAGTGGCAGCCCACCTCTGCTCCACGCACAAATTCAGGGGGCATGCACCCCCTGTGCCTTGCCCAGGGTGTGTGCAGTGGCAGGAGTCTCCCTGTGCCCCTGGACGAGCCGCCTGGGGTTCCAACCAACCCGCAGCCTTCCCTAAGGCCCAGTTCCTGCCCCACTCCCTCCCTCACGATGGAGGGCCTCAATGTGCCCCCCCACACCCCTTCTTCACAGATTTGCCTGCTGGGTGCTGCTCCACATGCTGCTGCATTCCTGGCCTCCTGCAGCAGGCTGTGGTTGCATGTCTGTGCGGGCCCTCCCCACCATGCTGTAGCCACCAAGAGCCCATGCCTGGAGCCTGCACTGCTACTGCTGCCCTGCATTTGGGGAACTAAGCCCCATTTTCTCTGGCCCTCTGCCACTTATGGTCCCACATTGTAAAGGATTACATCCTAATCATAATGGTAAAATACCTTGAAACCTCAACCACGTGGCATCTCATACCCAGATGATATAAAGTTTTGCAAAGTTTTATCTCTACCCTGTAAATATAGGATTTTATATTATACCTATTACTGTAATATCCAGATCCCTAGGTTTTATTCTACATAATGACATTTTGATTCTGAGTTAAGCTATATAAAGTGTCATACCAGAACTCCTAACGCTATTATCCATTTGAATGCCAGAAAATAGTTCTAAAAAGCATTTAATTGCCTGCAGATTATTTTAATATCTTTGTAAAATGGGTCTGGTTTTCATTAGAAGTGAACTAATCATGTTTTGTTTTCAATTTATTAACATACTGGATTGCCTTCCCTTTATCAGGCCACTAGAAAATGATACAGAATCAAGAAGTAGCACTTTCAGGTATTTTATTTGCATTTGTTCATGGTCCTCAGCATAATAAATTCCTTTGCCCATACAAATGCAGAAATCTGTCATGCTGTGATTGGTTTAACATAGTTTGTTGTTGAAAAATCAAAGACTGCAGATCTGAATACAACCAAAAGAACAAAATTCTGTAGATCTATTATAGACTGGCTAATAAATAAAGACTTAGGCAGAAAAAAAACCATCCCACACATTCACACAGTGCACTTCATTTTCTGTAGATATTAAGCATACACATGAGAGTCCATTTTCTGCAGGTATATCAAGCAATAAATATGATCATTGATCATATCCTACTGGAGTTTAGAAGAGCAGTAGTTAGGTTTCTTCGAAAATAACTGTCCAAGTCATTAGTGCAGTAGCAGTTAATATGGAGGATGGCTTACCCTATATAAATAAGGTGACCATACATCCTGGATTTCAGAGGCCAGTGCCAGCCAGCTGGGGAGAATTAAAATGAACATCCCAGAAACACAGGGGCGGAGAGGTGGAGTGACATGGAATGGCATGGCACAGCCCGGCACACCGCGCTGTCCTGCCCCACCTCTGCCTGCTGTAGTGCCACGGACTTGGGAAGGGGAGTGGCTCTGAACGGGGGTGGTTTTGGCTGAAATAGTCCTTTTTTTTTTTTTTTTAATAGGAAAAACATTCCAGCCATCTCCGTTTCTGATTTTCCACTCTCCTGTATGGTCACCCTGTATATAAATAGTCCAGTGGTTTGGAAGAGCCAGCATAATGGATAGTCCATGAAGTTCCATAACTAAATCCAGAAAGGGCACATATAATTATCTAAGAATTTCATCTGGCAGTTCTTGTATCAAACCTATATCTTGTTGTTGAGCCAGAAGATTAAACAGACCCAAGGGTCAAAACCTGTCATAGTTACAGGACTAATGGTTACAGAGCAACTCCTCTCCCCTATGAGTCAAGCCTCATTTTTTTTACCCTCGGGTCAAGTGGAATATTAGTTCTCCCACTTTAAGACCGACCCTTGTGCTATGCTCCCCAGTGTATCAGCTGCGCTTGCCCAGCAAGGCTAACTGTATTTGCCACTCATGGTTCTTTCCTTTAGCAATTCCTGGTGATTTGTGAATACAGTAATCAGACAGCCTTTGTAAAACTTACTTATTACTTTTTCTCATAGTAGGAACAGAATATAACAGAAAAAGTAGTTTAGAATAAAAAGTTCTCACACTTGTCCCTCTCACCCACAAATTACCGTCTCCTAAGGGTACCCTGAAGTTGACCTAGCTTTTTTGGAGATCCCCAGCACTGCCCTTTCTTCAGAACAGCTCTCTCGATAATTACTTTTTCTCTGCAAGACTGCCAGAATTCTGTTTCTTTCTGTTCTTGTTAGTTCCCAAACTTTTCCCTTTCTGGATCAAACAGGTCTGGTAAGCTTAAGAGTGGATCAAGCCAGAATCCTTAGGTGACAATAGTTTTCCCAATCCAATATTGAACAGCCATTATTCAGGTCAACAGATGGTATTAATAAATTATTACTAAGTAGCTACACAATATATCAGAATCACTTCATTTCTTTCTGGCTAGGTGGAAAAAGGAAGGATCCCAAAATGTTTTTCTATTGTAAAATGAGATTCCGTTACAGGATTGAGAACTCCTGTTCCAGATCATATCATTTTCTTTTTTAAAAAAAAAAGGAGCTCAGAGCCCAGATGTATATTTTAAAAGTATACAACCATTCATCTTATCTAAAAATGTGTGCACCAACTACTCACCTTATCTAAAATTCCTGGAACTCACAAAGCAGATACGTGGCAAATATATTTTAATGTGTGCTTTCTGAGTGTATCAGACCATACTAATACAGTTGTCTTCATCTCACTTCTCTTTCTCCCCAAAACTTGGAAAACTATTCAGTCATTGGAGGACTTTCCTTTCAACATACAATTTCAATGAAGGGACTTGCATTCTAGGGGCCTCAAGGGAAAAATGTAATTCATCTTCTGTTTACCCCTAAGCTACTTAAAAATGAATATTAGAGACAGACATTAGAGATAAAATGTTGCCAGAGAGGAAGGCAGTTACCAAATCCCTTTAGCTTCCAAGGTGTGCCCAGTTTTCCCAAGTATGCCTAATTCCCTTGGAATTTCTTAGCCTAGCTTTCCATTTTAAATGGCCTGTTTTGGTTTGCCTTAAACAAAAGGGATGGAAAACCCACAAAATAAAATATGTTTGTGTCAAACAATTGTCTCAAACAATTTATGCCATTTCAAAAACTGAAACACAATAGAAGAATGAATAATTGAATGGAATGCCTGTTTTTCTATATTCTTGTATAATTTTTTCTTTGTCTCACTGTCCCTGGGGCCCATGCTAGTGAAAACACTGTCACTTAATGTACTTTTGTTTCCATGAGAGAAAGCTGCATATTTATTGCCATTGTTATAAATACAGTTCTGAAAGTACCAACATGAAGGAGTGCTTGTCTCCTTCATGTAACTCAATTTTTGGTATTTGAAGGATCATGTGATAATCCCTAGGAACAGCAACAAAAGAGCATGAGTTGCAAAATCACTTGTGAATCAAGCAAAGTGATACTTCTACTCTAAGGCTTTGCCTGGAATACTGTGTCCAGACACTCTGGAGTGTAGGGCTACAATTAAGAATGACTTGGATATACTAGAAAAGTAATCCATAATCAATTAGATGTGATTCCACAAGGACAAGTGCAATATCCTGTACTTGGGATGGAATAATTGTATGCAAAAATACAGACTGAGAAATGACTGGTTAGGCTGCAGTACGGCAGAGAAGGACCTGGAAGTTACAGTATCCAAGAGCTGAATATGAGCCAACAGTAGGCTCTTGTTGCAAAAAAGCCAACAATCTACTGGGCTGTACTAGCATGAATGTCACTTGCAAATCAAGGGACGTCTTTTTTCCATTCTGTTCAGCACTGGTTAAGCCTCATCTGGATTACTAGGTCATGTGCCAGGCCTCACACTCCAAGAGGGATGTAGACAGATTGGAAAAAATAACAGAGCAACAAAAAACATTAGAGGCCTCAGAAACATGACTTCTGAAGAAAGGCTGAAAGACCTAGGGTTATTTAGTCTGCAGAAGAGAAGACTGAAGGGAGGGGGGAGGGTTTAAAACAGTTCTCAAATACCTTAAGGGTGATTACAGAGAGAATAGAGTTGGGCTTTTCTCTGTGTCTGTATGGGACAGGACTAGGAGAAATGTCCTCAAGCTTCAGCAGCAGAAATTTGGCTGCAGATTAGGAGGAACTTTCTGACTATGAAGGTGGTCAATGATTGGAACAGGCTATCTAGACAAACCATGGAATCTCTATCCCTGGAAATTTTCATGAGCAGTTTGGACAGACATGTGGCTGGGATGATCAAGTCAGGGATGGCCCTACCTTGAGCAGGGCATTAAACTAAATGACCTCCTATAATCCTATGACATCAGACCTGAAGGGAGGAAGGGAAAGCCCACTAATTGGCAATATAAATTATCTCTTATAAGAAGTTCTTGCTCACAGAATCTGAGCTAAGAGTTCTCTGTGCAGGAGGCACAGGCCGAGCAACTTTGTACAGTGCCAAAATGCAATGAGCTAAACATTGTTCATTTCAGAGACAATTATGAATTGGGGTTTGCTAGAACACAGCAGAAGGGCTTGTTAAAAACCTGGCCCAGCTTTTCTGGGGAAATAAGATGGAGAAAACAAAAGATACTGGGGCAGTGCTTAAAGCACCATAGATTCATAGGAAAATAGGGCTGGAAGGGACTTCACACAGTCATAGTCCAGCCCACTGCTCAAGACAGGATCATCCCTGACTAACCATGCCATCCCAGCCATGTCACAGGATTGCACACACAGGAAAACGTATCCTTCATACTCAGGATGCTGACTTTACTTTCCCTTCCATGCATCTGCTTCTCCTTCTAACAAGGTTTTGAAGTCTCCAAGGAGGATTCACATCACTTAATACAGCTTGTAAGCTTTTGTTTATATATAGAAAAAAGGGTCTGGAGCAGAATGCTGTGGTGGGCCAGTAGGGGGCACTCCTGCACTGAGCCACCCACCTCACTATGTCCAACCAGCTACCAAGCTCCCAGTGTCTCCCCTGGGGTGCCTGTAACCGGCCAAACCCCAGGAGCACACCCACAAGCCTGGGGTAACCACCGCCACCACGCAGACTCAGGTCTCTGTCTGGGCCCTGTGCCGGCCTTGTAGACCTTGGGTTCTTGTAGTGCTTCTAGTACAGTGGGGCATAAAAAGTAGCCTCCCTTAGTCAGCTGGGAAGAGGGAGCTAAAAGGTGTGCCCAAACCCTCTCAAGCATGTACCACAAGGCTTGCTAATGGATAGCGTTATTGAATAGATAGGGCAGGCTTGGGGAGAAGTGCAATTTACAGAAGTATCAACATCCTATTCCCTACTGTGACCGTTTTCCCCCAAAACTTAGTATCAACCAGAAACTTGGCCAGTGTGCTTTCCACATCCTCTTCTAAATCATGGATAAAGATGTTGAACAGCACAGGACCAAGAACCAAACCCAAAAATCAGACTATGCACCTCAAAAAACAATTTCATTTACTTTTAAAGAGCGTTAGCCAGCTACCTGCATACAGCTAAGAAACTCAGCAGGTTTCATTTCCATAGATTTTCACAGCCAGATGCTCAGCTGGTGTATAGTAGTTTACTGCCACTGATGGCATTACACTGATTTACAGCAGCTGAGAATCCAACCCTTTTCCTTTTGATTTAGAAGGTATTGCTGATCATTCTGACATTCAGTTTTCCTTTGCTGGGGGGACAGATGAGACTTCAAGGATGACTTTAGGAATCTATGGGCTAGTTTCATTCAACAAAGCATGCTTTAAAAGTGTTATTTCAGTGTAAGACAAATACCCAACATTTCCATTTCCCTGGCTGAGAACCTAGTCTTAAGATTTTAAATTTGTCAGCAGAAAGAGAAATACATATATACAGAGCATGGCCCTGTTTAGAAAATGACAGTTTTTAGAAATCCATTTTAATTTTGGATTACAGACACATTTTCTGTGGCATTAATGCTCTCTAAAGGTCTGAATTTCAAAGAAAGAATAATAATCCCAATAGTCTTTCCAAGGAAGCTTTTGTTTTATGCTGTCTCTTCTCTGGTAATAGAATAGCTAGATGTTTTTTTATTAAACCATCTTATATAAGTATATCTATAAGTTTGTCACCAAGACTTCCTTTAATGACACCCTTAAAGAATATTGATATTTATGGGGCAGGGGTAGGAGGGGAGAGGATCACAAGAACGAACCACACAAAAGAACTGTTATTGCCTTAGTGTGAGAAGCTTCACGTGACATTACTTAGCTTAACAAGTGAAGTATGAAAAAGATGGGTATAACAATAAATGCATTTCATGAAACATAATTCTACATACCTCAGAGACAGCGCTGCTGGATGCTGCATGAATTTAGGTTATGGGACTATTACTTGTTGCTCAATACTCCCTGAAAATCTCTGGGGAAACAAAACATATGATTCTCAAACAATACTGGCAGGGGGTTTCGGAAGTATTATATGGCTGTAAGCAACCTAATATGAAGCGATACCCTTTTTATGTAATAGAAAAAAGACTGTGAATATGTTACTAGTTATAACTCAGGACGATTTCCTTATTCAAGATAAATTCTTTTCTCTACGCTTGTACCAGACAAGGTATTAGAGATTTTGTATTAATATGGGTGCTTTTATATAAGATGGGGCAGTAATATCAAGCAGCAAAATGGATATTATGATACCTTATTCCTGCTCATGAAAAGAGGCAATTATCTAATAAACAAGTTAATCCAATAATTCATAAAAGGTAATACACCTTTAAATGTGTGTGACCAGACTTCTGATTTTTATGCTCTAAAATATGCCATCCAGTCTGAACTCAGTAAGTCAATCAGGTTATAATAAGCAACTGTCATTATCCTACTTTAATGTCCACTAGGTAGAGTTATTCGATCTACATCAATTATTTTGTCCAACAGAAGTCAAGTCACTGCAGAGAACCTTGTCACAGTAATGTTCTACTCCATTATTTAAATGACATTAGCCGGGGTAGCAAGCCAAAATTCCGCTTTATTATTATCCTAACCTGTATTATGCTACTATCTGTCAATATATTCTTAATAATACCCTCCTTCCATAGCAATAGCTCCAGTGACTCAGTTTTATAATGCTATCATTGCACTTAGTACCCCGAGTTTCAGAGGTGTATAATTCAAGTTAATTCTGCCGCCTCATGGGCAGTAGGGCTGTGCAAAACAGCACCATTTCGTTTCAACTTTCGTTTCACCATTTTGATGGGACGGTGTTTCACTTTGAGTTTCATTTCATTTAGAAAGCACTGTTCTGTTTCATTTCGTCAAAACTGTCTCGCTCAACGCTGTTTCGATGTTTCACCCGTAGGCTATGATGGGGAAGCACAAAACTTCCTATAACTGTCATTTCCTGCCTGTTTTGAATGAAACTTGCACGGACGGTAGCCCCTTCTGAGGCCATGAAGCCTGCCAAATTTCAAGGACGTAGGTGCAGGGGTTTCTGGGAAACTGCACCTCAACATCTTGAAAGCAAAACTCATGTCACGTGTGTGTGTTAAGGCAAAGCAGGGTGAAAACTGCAGACATGTTAGCCCCTGTTGAGGCCACAAAACCAAGTTTCAAGGAGATAGGTACAGGGGTTTCTGGGAAACTGCAACTCAAGCTGCTGACAAGCAAAACTCTGTGTGTGTGTGTGTGTGTGTGTGTGTGTGTGTGAGTGTGTGTGTGTGTGTGTGTGTGTTAAGGCGCAGCTGTTTTTCTGTCCCTCCCCCCGAGCACTGGGATTGGAAGGCTGCTCACAGAGGGATCATAGTCACTGGCCAGCTACACAGCCAATATGAGAGCAGTTCTTCCCCCCTCCTCCCCCTCCCTCTCCTTAGTTTGTGTTTCCCTGCAAGCAAGCCCAGCTTCAAAACTTGAAAAGTTTCAAAACTTTTGAACATTTTGAGTGCCCTCATTTCGTTTTGAGGCTGTTTTGAAGCCCTTCATTTCATTTTGATTTTGCTGTTTCGACCTCAAAATGAGGCGAAATACCATCAAAACGAAACACCCGGTGAAACTTCGCACATCCCTAATGGGCAGTAAGCATTAGGAATGCAGATCCTTTGGCATGATTCATGCATCTGCTCTGTTTCACCATGTTTATCAGCATTTCATCTGCTCACCCATATGGGCTGCCTCTTTTTTATCAAGAATTATTCAATGTTAGAGATTCATGCACTGAAGCATTCCATACTTTCTCGTTTACAGTGAAAATAATTAGACCATGTATGCTCTTGGTAATCTGAGTGAATAAGCCTGTGTATACATACCATTAACAGCTTCCATTTTTAATATCATGATATATGTTATGGATGACACCAAGTCTGAGGAGTTTATAGGCCCCATTAAACTAAAACATGATAACATAACCTTGTGTTGCAAAAGGCCTGACTAATTGTCACCTGGACTGCTTCATTTCACTCCTACTTACTGGCCACATCTACATAAGACACTTACTGCACAGTAGCTCATTATTACTGTGTAGTAGTGTCGTGGGGCACAAACCGTGAAGCTACTGCGCAGTAGTAATGAGCTACTGTGCAATCAGCATCACCATGAAGCACTGTGAGGACACTACTGTGTAACACCAGTTACCACAAAGTCGTTTAGTAGTTGGGTATGCGCAGTCAGTGTCTCGTGTAGACAGGGCTACTCTGTCTACCTTAGAACTGAAAGTTCCTTGGGCCAAAGACCAACACACTTTTTCATTTTAGAAAATCCTACCATATTGTGGGTGTTTCTGCAACTGAATAATAATTCCCATTTCTCACAGAACTAAACTTAACTCATTCATTGCCTCCTGACACTACTACTGGCAAAATTTGTCCTCTCTTACTTCATTTCATAGATTTCATAGACATTAGTGCTTTCCTCCATTTCAATGATTGGAACAGGCTATCTAGAAAAGCTATGGAATCTCTATCCCTGGAAATTTTCATAAGCAGTTTGGACAGGCATGTGGCTGGGATGATTAAGTCAGGGATGACCCTGCCTCGAGCAGAGAGTTAGACTAAATGACCTCCTTTAATCCTATGACATCAGACCTGAAGGGAGGAAAGGAAATCCCACTAATTGGCAATATAAATTATAGACTTCATAGATTCATAGACATTAGGGCTGGAAGGGACCTCAGAAGATCATCAAGACCAGCCCCCTGCCTGAGGAGCAGGAAGTCAACTGAGGTCATAGGATCCCAGCAAGATAAACATCCAAATGTTTCTTGAAGGCGTTCAAAGCAGGTGCTTGAACCACCTCCGGCGGCAGGTCTATTCCAAACCTTGGGGGGTTGACAGTAAAGAAGTTCTTCCTTATTCCCAGCCTGAAACAGTCATGGAGGAGTTTGTGACTGTTCGATCTTGTCATCCCTTGGGGCGCTCTGGTGAACAGACGTTCCCCCAGACCCTGGTGGTCACCCCTGATAAACTTATAGGCGGCCACCAGATCACCCCTAAGTCTGCGCTCTTACAGGCTGAAGTGTCCCATGGCTCTCAGCTTTTCATCATAAGGTCTGTTTTCCTGACCTCTGAGCATGTATGTGGCTCTCCTCTGGACTCTCTCAAGCTTCTCCACATCCTTTTTGAATTGTGGAGCCCAAAACTTGTCGCAGTACTCCAGCTGCAGCCTCACCAAGGCCGAGTACAAGGGGAGAATGACGTCCCGGGATTTGCTTGAGAAGCATCTATGGATGCAAGCCAGCGTTTTGCTCACTTTACTAGCTGCAGCATCACATTGCAGGCTCATGTTCATCTTGTGGTCAATCATGACCCCTGAGTCCCTTTCATCTGTAGCGCTAGCCAGGGTAGCTCTGCCAAGCCTATAAGCAGGATGTCTTGGAGAAAAATCTGCTTCATTCCTACTGGAGATTATTATGAATGTTAAGATGGTGGCAGCTCCAACTTACCTGTTGGCAATGTAACAAGAAAGCCAATGAAACGTGTTTCTGCCATGTCCCAACTTTGATCTGACCCAGAGTGACATCCCCCCATCTCTTAGCCTGTGAACACTTGTCATATGAAACCCTGGGCTAAACTGCTCTGGAACTGTTGGTGCCCATAGCAAATTAATTGGTACAATACTGAAAATAGTTTTTCTTAGAGCTTTGGTCAGGTGGTCTCAAGCAAGGTTTTTCCTTCCAAACACTCCTACTTCCAGCATACACACACACATCAAAGTTCCCACCAGACCAAATCTTACATTACACTTCTTTTACCTGAGCCAGGTACCGATTCCAAAGGATTACTCTGTGGTCACACTCTAGCTGAGTTTCATCTCTGATGCTTTTCTAAAAGACAAACCAAAACACAAAGTTTATTGCTCCTGCTTCCACACTTCCCTGCTTTGCCTAATATATCACAGGAAGACCCATCATTTTAATTAATGAAAGACAGAGTACTTACGTTACATCCATACTCCCCCCTTTTGGGGCTTAATCAAACTCCTGTTAATATCAACGGCTTTTGATTTTCATGAAATCTGGATGAAGCCCATAGCTTTCTATTGCCTGGTCTTGATGCTGAGTGGTACTCATGTCACAATATTGTCACATGGTTTCTAGGTCTTCAAGGAAATGACTCTTTCTCAATTTTTAATTCTTTAGGGCCCCACACGAAAGGGCCTGATCTTGGCTGGAAACTCTATGTGCTGTTGTTAAAATGAACAATATATATAGACATATATAGATAGATAGATAGATAGATAGATATAATTATATAGAGATATAGATATAGATATAGATATAGTTAGGGTTCAAAATATATTTATATCAGCTTTATGCAAGAACAGGAAATTTTTCTTCCAAGGCCAAAAAATCAAGTTGTGCTCCACAAAGAACTATTGGCTTTATTCAAGCACTGGATGACAAGAATTAAGTATGTAGAATGCTTTCATAGCATACACACACACCCTCCATTATAATGCTAGACAGACAGACAGACAGGAATACTTACTTTTAAAATGGGTTCAATGGGAACTTTCACTAGCTGCATTCATAACATTTGGTTGCAATGATCATAACAGCTATGGCTGGGTCTTGAAAACATGTAAAACAAATCAATATTAATAGCAGCTCATCTTATCAAAAATGACAGCCCGAGAACTCTGCACAGAATGAGAGTCTCTTATTCCACAGCTAACTTTAGAAGTCAGAGATGCAATAAAATGGGGGAACAACTTAAGATTTTCTTTCCTTAATGCAACCTCTGTACTTATGTATTTGAAATAAATGCAGCTTTTCATGCTAATCTGTATGTTTTGAAAATGACTTGAAGCCAAGAAATCCAGATCCTGTTGTTAAATACTGAAGCAGTTTTCTAGAAAAAAAACCTCTGCATGACAGTCAGTATAGCATTAGATAAAATGGGACCAATTCTCTTCTCACTGAAGTCCCATTCATTGTTAGGCTTGTGGCCATATACCTGAAAGAGCATTTGCTATTAAACATCTGGAAGTCTCTCTCTCAAATTTGCCTTGTTTCAGGACCTAAATAACTGAACCATGGAGAGGCAGAAAATACCACGTTAGAGTCTTCTGAAGTGGGTTCATCATAAAATAAAATATTTTAGGAACAGATTTGTTACTGGGAGGATTTTCTAACCCGCTCAGCTGTCAAAGTCCACACACTAGGAATATTCCAAACATATCCCCTTCATGAGGCTTGGCTTTATTAACACAAAAAAATAATAGCCAGTTGAGTTTAAGCATGTTTCCTGGACTTCAACTGCTTGTATTGCTCCTCCCTTAGGATTGCTTGGCCCATATCCTAGATCACTACCTAAAAACCCCCAAAGCTGATTTCATCTTTCTTATTTCTGGGTAACAAGTGTTCCTGGACCAGCAGATTCAATTTAATGCCTCCTCAGCTAAATCAACATTTGCTTAACTGTTGTCACAAGAAATCCAATCTTAAAAAGTACTGATGAAGATGAAAAAAAAAAAAAGCCTTAATTAAATTTGGGTGTCTTAGGTCTGTATTACAAATTTATACAGCAGTCTTAATTTCAAAGCACTATACAACCCTTAACTAATTGATCGTTATAACATCCTAATTGTAAGTGGTGATGGGCAGGGTGCAGCCATGGTTGTTAAATAATCTGAGCCTTATCATAATGAACATAAAGAGAACTCATGAACTATCGCTTCAGATATACAGCATATAACAATAGCCTCTGACAGCATTAGTAGTCAACTTCCATATTAGTGAAAAATGGAGCATTTAACTATAGAATAGGCAGCTGTATTGTAACCGCATTAAGCATTCATCTTTAAAGTCAACATTTAGTTTGTTGCCTGAAAAGAAATGGAACCAGTGCTTGTTCAATAGAATAGTAAAGCTTTTCAAGTTTAATTTAAAGGAAGAAAAAAAGTCCTCTGGAAACTAGAAAAGCTATTTTTCAAGTGTAATTTAAAGGAAGAAAAAAACCCAGAAACCAAAAATAAAAAAGACTCATTTCAAAGATTCACCTGTCATGTCTACTATTGATTTTCATAAACAGCTTGCTAACCAGCCAGTTTTTCTGATCATGTACACTATATGCTCACAGCAGGATCATGACAGATACCCAAATTAATTTTTTACCCAGGAGAAAACACCACACACTCACACCCAAACTGATAGTACTAATACCATCTTGTCAGTGGTAGCCAGGTGCTCTTATCTGATGATACTTGACAGGCAATAGAAGAAGAGCCCTACATTGTTAGAATCAGAGATGACTATTGGCTTCTAGAGACTGACTTTTTTGTTTCAATTACCTGGTACTACTAAAAATACGTGAAAAGCAAGGAAAGGAAAAGTGGTCTGTATGCAGCGCTGGAGACAGCTAATTACTGGATGCGAGATTGATAGCACCTCCTAAGCGGGCTGAAGAAGTGTCATTTTAATTAAAGGTATTACAAAACATAGACTCCTAAGCAAAAAATAAAAACTGTTTTCCTTTTTTTTTCGTGTTCTTGTTTCCTTCCTTTTTGCTGAGAACTGTCCACAGTGGAATTCAAAATTCCACCCTCTTCTTTATTAGTTGGTTCCTAGTTTGGGTAATGAGCATATTGATGGCTTTTCTGGCTCTGCTGTGAATCACTGAGTTTTCAAGTTCTAAGAGAAACAGCTGGTAGCCATTCCACAGCAGGGAATTCAGCGATGAGTTATCCCCAGCATCGCATCCCTCAAGCAAGCACAAACTCCAAACAAACAGTACATCAAAGGCTTTAGGGAGGCTGAAGGTAATTTGTGCTGCTTCAAATTCCAACTGATAAGTCTCTAGCAATTATTTTTGTGTGGAAGAATTAAAATTTCACAGTAATAAGGCCACACTGATAGGCTTCAGAATCGAAGCAAAGACAAAACAGGGCAGCGTGACCCTCGACCCTGATATATATTTTTTTTTTCACGAGAGCCACAATTTGCAAGTTCTTGCTAAAGCCTGAAGCTTTTAAAATTTTAATGTTTAATCTCATACTGCCATTTTAGCTTCCCGTAAGAGGTTCTGAACGTGATAGGAATTTCAGCAGCGCCAAACTGCCACAAGGCTTTACCTGCTTGAGAAAGAAATACCAGTGCTATTATTGTCTAATAAACAATAGAGTTGTAACCAGATAGCTCTTCTGAATGAAATGTATGTCCCAGAGGAATCTGATTCAGCATCATTTTTGGATGACATTTGCAGGTCTTTTCATCAATGGGATAAATCTTGGTTTATTTTTTTCTGTTTTCATTCTGAGCAAGAGAGACGTTTCTTGAATGTAATTAAAATCACTCTACAGTCGAGAGAGGTGTTAGCAGCAACGAGTTTCTTGATGAGGTCCGTGAAGTAATGGGAGGCAAAACCTCATCAAGAGGTAAAGGATAGGTCCCAGTTTTTTGGTAAAGGATAGGTTCTACATCATCTCCCAAATCGTTGGGGACTTTTATATCATTTCCAGAAGCCATGCTTGGGGAAGAAAACTTCTGGAAATAACATGGACAATTCAGCTGAAGATGAGACAAATTCTCCTCCTTAACTATCACCACATTCAGGAACAAATACAGTAAAAATAGCACCCCCACATTTTCATACTGGCTCTGGCTACAGGAGTTGCTAACTTGTACTTTGCTACCCAGTAATTGTTACCAAAAAAATGCCTGCAATTTTCATCACACAAACTTGATAATAGTTATTAAAAACACCCATAAATCTCCCCCCAAATTTCAATGCAACGATTAAATAGCAAAGTGCTGCTACCAGCTCACCCACCCCATCATGTGTAGGGCAGCAAGATTTTACGGAATCTGAGACGGCTTTGCAGATGCAGCTCATAAGTGCAAAATCTTTCTTGCACTGCTGCTCTTGCAAAATGAACTGTGGGTAGAAAGTAGGGCAGTGGAAGCTCTAAATACCAGACTTGCCCCAGAAATCAAGTCCTTAAAGGTGTTTTGCACTCAGTTCAATGACAGGGTGCAAAATTACAAGTGCGAATGTTGCACTTTCGAATGCTGTGTAATAGGAGGAAAATGAAAATTGACAGACGTGCCCCATAATTTTGGAGACTGTGCCCCATAATTATTCTATGCAGGGTTACCATCCTTAAAACCAAAGCTGGCTGAAATAAATGATCCAAGTAGGTTTCATTTTGCACCAGTCATCATTTTTATACCATTTGCTAATTTACTTTATGTAGTCTCCCAGACAGAAATAGGATGTATCACAGCTCGGTTGCATAGCTGTCTGGATGGGCCTCCCCAGGGATACCATTGCTCAGTGGGTTGCAGAGATGGGTCAGAATGGAAAACCCAGGTTTGCGGGGTTGGCTGCAGGGGTTGGTCTCAAGATCGCTTCTTGTTATGTCTAAGGACATGACTTGTCAGAAATGCTTTCTCCCCCTGCCCTCTTCCTGAAGACAACCTGTCAGTTTGTGATGTTTTAAGGCTGTTGTTATTATCGTGTTTGTGATCAAAGTGTCACTTGGAGGAAGCTCATGGCACCTTTAACTTCATGTCAAGCTACGCTGAAGCCTCCTGCACTCCACTGTGGTTCTAGCTGGGGACTGGCAACCCTTGATAAATAATATTGGCCTGACCTAAAATACGACTCCATCTCCCCTCCGACCCCATACAGGCACTGACCAGAAGAGGTGACTATTCACAAGGGAGGTCAAAACCTGCACTAACTCACTTCCAGCTGGAACAAAAGAAGGAAGTAGAGGAACTAGGTGTATTTATTAGAAGGGCAAAATCAGATGTGGCCAGAGCAGATATCTGAAGCAACTACCTGTTTTGTTTTTTTAACGTCCATTAGTCCAATTTTCAATAGTGACACAAATCTTTATACCAGATAAAGTCTAAAATATTATTCATCATTTTTAAGCACATGCTAAATGCTTTTTTTAAACTGAATGCCACAAAATGGTGTGCCACAGAAGTGGAGATAAATCTCCAGCATGCACAGTTAATTTGTTGTGATTTTGTAAGCTTTCCCCGCTAAGATGGTCTTTAATTGACGGAATCTATGAAAGCTGAACAAAACTAGATGTTTTTCAGAGAAATTATGTTGTATCAAATAGCTGTACTTGAAATTCTGCCATGGCTTTCGGCACACGGTTTTTGTATTATTCAGTGCCCAGTGGTCTTTGGAAGACTACAAACAATTCAGCTTTTGAACTATACACCTGCTAAGCATTGACTTGGAATACATTCTTTTTCTGCATACCCATAAGGCATGGTACAAGTCCCACTGAAGTCATCCCACTGATATCATATCTACCTGGATTAGGTCCTTAGGCTGAATTAACAGGAGTAACATTACCATATTAGGCTGTGCTGATCAGCTATGAATGCAGATATGCTGCTGAGACATTCAGAGATAAAGCAGAAGAATGGCAAAACTACCAACTGGCTGTGCGGACAGGCAACTGGCATTGGTGAAAAACATGCATAGGTACCATTTTTTTCCACACTAACCTGCCTGTAGACTTAAGTAATCTATATAGCCACAAACTCTTGCATCAATACAAGATTAAACAGGCCGCGTTATTCTTCCAGTACAGTAAGCATATACTACAAATATTTTTTTTTCTCTTATTGTTTGTCTTTTGAGTTCTGCTGACTGTGGCAGATCCTCGTCGAAGAGATATCTACAGGCAGTAGAAGAAATAATGTGGACTGAAGAAAGCTGTCTTGTAGAAGAGCAGTAACTGCACCTCAACACCACCCTCAGGAGCTTTGAATAGGGAACTGGATGCGGCACACAGGAGACGAGGCTTTCTATGACAAATCAGGCCATAGCAGCACATTCACAGCAAAGTAACCGCATGGCCCTTTCCCGTGTATCAGCAGGACTCAGAACAGAAAGATGGCATTTGGGACTGTTCAGATCTCCCACACTGGCAGTGTTTGGAGGTACAATATAATAATGCTGAAACTACTCAACCGTTCCCCGCTTACGGCTATTTTCCTACATTGCTGTTTTTATGGTGGCACTAACAGCTCCATGTACTAGCAGTTTGCACTAGTGCTTTAGCTTTACTGTCAAGCGAAAAAAATGCTGATGCACAAAATTGCTGTAGGTTTGGCACCTGTTAAAACTGGCGCGGCCATTTCTGCAACAGTTCTGAGACTCTCGACTGGGGAAACTGAAAGTAGTCAATCTATCGAACCTGTCACATATTAAGCCCCAGTATGATCTCAGCAGTGAAGCTAATCGCACTTCTCCTTCCACCCCTCCCAGTATTAGATTTCATCATCTATTTCTAGGACAAAGCTGAGAACCCAGGGCCATAACCGGGCCATTATGAAGCCCATGAAAGATTGGAACCACCATGTGCAAGCTGACTCCTTTTGTCTTTTAAAGGGGTAACTCTTCATTTATTATGAATAGGGTAGTCATGAGGGACCACTCACTCACGTGCGGGTTTCCCTTGGCTCCAGTCACACTGACTTGTGCAGCGCAGCTGGTCACTGTTGTTACAGGCTCTGCAATGACATCCTATGAAAAATACTCTAATCCATATATCTATAATCAGAGAAGCTGAGATTTTTCCATGCACAAATGCATTGTAATTGTCACTGGATTCCTACAGAAGTATTTTATTGCCTCAACCGTCATATTCAAAATACTTACAATATGATCGATGTGTCTAATACAAATCAAAAAGCTATACCAGAACTTGTGTTAGCTATAGAAATTAGAGGAGATCATAAAAAGGGGTGGAGGAGAGATTTTTTGTGGCATTTCATTTTTTTTTGCATGAAAAAACCCTCCCTTTATTTTTTAAATGAAAAAGATCTACCACTCTCTCAACTAGTTTAAAAATGGGGGTACTGCAAAAGTGTCATTAAAGGTTCTCCCTTTTTTCCCCAGTTAAAAACATCTAATACCAGTAAAGAATGAACTAATACCTATAAAGAATACCACTAAAGAATTAAGAAGGAAAGGGTAAAATTCAACATACTATGAAATAAATAAAATATAAGAAATGAAATCTCTCTCTGGCAAAGAGATTGAAGCTGTATAAAGCTCATTAAAAAATACCATAATAAAACACATTTATAAGCAAAGAGAAATGCTGTGTTTCTTTAAAGCTACCGTAGTTATGTCAGAGACCAAAGACACTGGAGTAAGCCTGATGTAGGCACTAGAACAAGAGAAATAGTACAATAAAATGTGTCTACTGCTAAACAAGTCATGTCTTCCATATCCAGGTTAGGGAAAAACAATAAAAACATGTATTTTAGCAAGTTTAATAACTTGGTTGTTGAATAGACCTGAAGAGAAGACCTAATAGCCAAAAGGATAGTTAAGGAACAAAAGAGTTATACATCAAAATAAATCACCTATTCTTAAAATGATCCAATACTGGGGGAAACAATGCCTGGAACAACTCAACTATCAACTAAAGTCAAGACTATCTGAATTGTGGAAGTTCCTGCAGAGAAAGAAGTATTGGATCCTATTGAGTTTACTGAGAGTTTCTGCCAATCCCGCTGAAGTTAAAAGTCAAAAACAAGTGTATTTAGGTTAAGAAGTGTTACGTGTTCTTCTGGAGGTATGAAATAATACTGAGATACTATTGTGATGGGCAGCCTAGAAATACCTTAGATAAATTAGATTAGATAAAATACATAGGGGTAACTATGGCACAGACTATATTTCTACCTGATTTTCCAGATAAAGAAATAAGCCTACTAGAAATGAGGAATAAAAGTCTGGATTTATAAGATGAAAAATTCTATCCCTTCTTGGCTTTTGCCCATAGACTCAGATCAGAAATAAGAGAGCAACGACTGACTTTGTTATTTCCAGCCAAACACTGTATCTAGCACAAAATGTCCCTGTCCTTTGATACCAGATCTGAGCTTGAATCAACTTAATAAAATAAAGAGAATAAAAATACTGAGTAGAACTGATCCACAGGCCCAGATGCAGCACAGGAGACACCTTGGTAAACTACTGATTTTTTAAAATTTATCTTTTATTTTATTCCCTGCTTCTGCAGGGAGTTTTCATGGGGTTTTTCTTTTCTTTTTTGTTGTTTGCTCACTGTTTTTAACAAACATGCAGATATAATCACTTCAGGCTAGACTACCACTTGGAATATTATATATATATATAAAGGGCTTAGTCCGTCTGTCTGTGTGTCTATCCGTCTGTCCGTAATGCTTTTGGGGAGCATGGGGCTCCAGCCAGTGCTGCATCAAGAATGCCCATCAAGGATGACGGGTGGGGCATGGCTCCAATGGACAGGGCCAGGCAGACACGGAGCAGGAGGGAGGAGGGGTGGGTGACGCGGGGCAGATGTGGAGCGGCGGGGATGGTGTGGGGTGAGGCATAGAGTGGGTGGGGTGGCAAGCGGCTGGATGCGGAGCAGAGGCAGCGGAGGGCAGGGCAGTGGGTGGCAGCAGTGGCCATCACATGCAAGCTCCTGGGAGGTGGCAGTGGTGCAGGGTGGTGGCACTCTGTCTCCCCCCGCCATCATTTTTGATGGGCAATTTGCTAGTAATGTCATAAGAGGACAGGAGAATAGGAACACTCCCATATGCCCCCCTCATGCAGGCTATTTGATACCTTGTTTCTAGGCAAGCAGAAATTATTACAACCAACTTGTGAATGCCTTTTATAAGTCCCCCACCCCTGACATTCAACAGCAACTGTGAGCCTGTTACAGCCCCAACTAGATATCTCTTGACTTTTGGCTCATGCTTTTGGTATTGGTGCTTGGTCCCTCTCTCAGTCAATATGGCAGCCATCACGTAACCAAGTCCCAGAGAGAGACAGCCTTAAAGCAAGCCAATGGCATGAGGCATGGAAAGGCAGGAAGCATGCAGCTCCTTTGCTCTATCTAATATTTGGGACCAGTGCAGAGATTGATATTATTTGCTGGTGCTATAAACCAGGGAAAGATTGCTACCTGCCCCACAAAAGGAAGTATTGTGCCTCATATCTTGAAATCCCAATGCATTTCCCATTGATCAAGGCACCCAGCCTACAATCATGGAAAAGTACTCAGTGTGCATTTTTCACCTTACAATTCCATTCACAGATCAGCAGGAACCCAGTTCAGCTAAGCAGGCTGGGGGATTTTTAGACTCCCTTTCTTTTTGCCGTGTGATTCTTTTTTCAACATGTTTCTAGATAACTCTCCAGTAAATTAATTAATAAATCAGTCCTGAGGAGGACTGACTCATGAACCAGGAGGAAGCTAATAAAGCAAAGCACTTTGGTGGACCCTTGGCAACTTTTTGTTTTTACTTTCAGCTACTTGAAACTTCTTTGATGTTTGATTATAAAAGCATGTTAAAACCCTTAGGAAGGAGGCTCAAGTAGTTTACACATACAGTTAAGAAGAATTGAAAAGCAGAGCTGACTAAACATTGCAGAAAGTGAGCTCATACGCAACCAGCTGAATCCCAAATGACTAGTTGCTGCAGCCGTGTTTGTCAGGGGTCCTGGAAGCTTCAGATTTGGCTGGAGAAGGATATACACTTGGATACATGTACTCATGACTGTCACTCCAAGGGGGACTCTGTAGAAAGCCAGTCCAGACCCAAACAGACAGATACTGTTAAAGCAGCCTCAGCTACAGGGTCTGTATTTGTAAAATATTTAAATGGTCTCCGTCACCACAGCACCTCACTATCATCCCCTGCATTATGGATGAGAAATTGAAGGATGAAGAGATGGACTGACTAAGGCCAGAACAGGTGTCCAACACATCACAGATTTGAACACAAAGCCTCCCACATCCTAGGATAGCCCCGTAACTACTGGACAATCTTTCTTCAACTCGAAGCCTTCTGAGTTTCACACCCATGGGATCACGCATGTGCCTAAACTGAGTAAGGGTTTACAGAACTGGACCCTAAGGCTAGGGACAGACATTCAAAAAGCCAGAGTCTAAATTGATTCAATCTTTGCAGATTAGTCTAATTAGTCTATGTTGAACCAATTTGCAGATGCACAGACATTCCCTCTGGACTGAGGAAATACAGGCACATGGCTGCAGTTTCTCAGGCCAGGAGCCAGGGGAGGAGGGGCACACTAGAGCATGCCCTCAGCTGCAGGGAAGATGTACTAAGGGGTGTGGCCAGCCCCAGCAGTCGCCTGGACTGAACTGGCCGGGGGGTGGGGTTGAAATCCTCCCTGAGACCCACCAGCATGAACCAGAGCCAGGGTCTGCCGAACACTCCCTCCTCACTGCCACAGCAGTGGGGGCATGGCCTCTGAGGCAGAGGGGGCATGGAGGGGGGTGATTCCCCCCTCTATCCCCACTGCCTCCAGGGGACCACAGCTGGGGTCTACCCACCCCAACTGCCGCCACCAATTTCTCCATGCATGGGGCAAGCAGTGGACTAATCCCCATCCTGCCCTCTCTACCAGACGCTGGAGGGAGGGGGGAATAACCATGCTCCTTGGCCCCTCACCTAAGGGACGCTGCCAGCTGGCCTCTGACCGTGCCCATACACAGCTGCTGGAGTGGCAAGGAGACAGGGCCCTGATAGGGGCTTCAGCCCCTGTCTTGGTGCCCTGGAGCATGGGCCTCTTCCCAGTGGGGGTCACAAGCAAGGGGTCAGAGCTGCCTCAGACTGTGTAAGGCACATGGCAGCACTGAGGCTCGGAGGGGGTCATCAACCCCTAAACCCCCCCAGCACCGCTGCTGCCACTGCTCACCCTATGCAGTCTGCGGCAGCTTTCCCCACCTGCAGCGTGCTGTCTGAGCGGGGCTGTGCTCGCTACTGCAGTGGGGCAGGGCTGGCCTCACCCCTCTGCTCCCCAGCCAGAGCAGGGACAGGCAGGGGTGGTGTCTGGCTAGACACCAGCCCTGGAAGGGAGCAGGGAAGAAGTTTATTCCCTCTCCCCCCATCCCACCAGCATGGACCTGTATTTCTCTGCTGGCTGCTCATGGCAGGGGCATAGCCAGGCTCTGGCAGTAGCCTAGACTGAACAGGAAAGGGAAGGGTTTAATTCCCCCCTCCTTGGCCCACCGACCCGAGCAAAGGTCCTCCAAGCACACCCCCCCCACCCGCTGCTGCAGCAGCAGGGTGTAGTCTGGCCAGCCAGCATGGCCCCTAAGACAGAAGGGGCAAGGAGAGGAATTATTCTCCCCTCTGCCCCCAAGGGACTGCAGAGGGGTCTGATCGCCACCACCAATTGCTCTGTGCATGGGGCAAGTGGCAGAATAAGCCCCCGCCTGCCCCCTCCACTGGACGCCGGAGGGAGCAGGGAATAACCCTACTCCCTGCCCCCTTCACCTATGAGGGACAAAAGTTGCATAAACTGGTTTGAGCTCAATTGGTTAAGACTGATACTATATTCAGCCAGATTTATCTCAAACCACTTTCGAACATTTTGAAGCTGGTTTATGTGCACTGAACTTATGTTCTGTTACAGGTTTAAACCAGTTTCTGATCACTTAAACCAGTTTATGTGTAATGTCTGCCCCTAGCCCAAAGCTTTTTCCCCTGTCCCCAGCTTGGGATAGGTGGTGAGCTGTGTTATAGTGAGTTGTGTTATCACCTGCTCTCCTGATTGTACTTGAACACTGTATTCCTGACACTGATACAAAGTGAGTCCCTACAACTTGTTGCAAACTTTGGAGGGAATATTCAGGCACTTTTCCAAATCAGACCCAGGCTGTTCTTGTTCCCAACAGGGGGGCCAAAATTATTGTCCCACCTAGTACTGTTCCTAGCCTGTCCTAAGAATATAAGCTTGAGATATTTGCACTCCAAACATTTTTTAATTTTGAGGTTTTAATCAAAACTCTGCAGAAACCTTATTCCCCCCCACACACCCATTTAATAAATAAAATGTACGTTCAAGAGGGAATAAAAGTACAGACACATCATTTGAATGCACAAATACAGGTTTCACAGAGGACTATGAATCGGGTTTCTTCTGCTGTTATAATTTACAATTACTTATCACATTAGCTCCTAATTGTCTTTTCAGAGTGCACTCAATTACAAAATTAGAATCCTTATCTTCCTGTAACAGCCACCTCCTAGACGGATCCCCATAAAATGTGCAAATTGGCTAGAAGAATATTTTCCTTATACCATTCCTGTTCATCAAAAGGTTGTCCTAAATCAAAGCCTGAATGTGTTTTTGTTTCTCCTGGTAAAGAAAGAAACCCAGCTGCCTGCTTGAATTAGCTTATTAGCCATTTGCTTATTCAGAGACCAGGCGGTGTCCTGGATTAACTCTTTTTCTTCCAGTGCACAAAATCATAACTCTTAACTTTGTTTACACACACTGGGGATAGCCCAGAAATAACCTACTACAGCATTCATCTTGAGAGCAGCTGAACAGCAGCACTGAATGAAGCAAAAAGGAATAAGCGTGTCTTTTCTTTCTTCCTTCCTTTTCCTCCTCCTGCATCTCTTTCTGTTTAAGCAAGGGGGAATTCCTGATTTTGTTTTATGTGCCAGCTGTGCCCACACACTTTGATCAGGCTCAGCTAATTAGGAAAGTCAATTATTTTATGGTCAGTGCAATAATGCAGACTCCTGCTGCTGATGCAAGGAGCCCTGTCTTTAAGGGGAGGGCAAGATGAGCCTTGCTGGCTACTCCAGCAAAGGCCAAGCGCAATGCCCATTGAAATCAATGGAAAGGTTCCCTAGGAGGAGGGCTAAATGCTTCTGAACTGGCCTTAGACACATTGCATGGGTATGTACTCAGGAAAATCAAATCTGAGCACCTTTCAAGGCTGCCAGGATCAAATCTGTTTCAGCCAAAATAGGCAAGCCCTGGCATCTCACAGATTCAAGTGGTAATAGCCTGTGAAAAAGGGAAGTTAAATATTAATGCTTGTATAAATGGCAAACCTCATGCATTTTCAATAGCTTTTCTTTGCCTTCCCTACTCCCCAGGATGCTTGGTATTTGCATTCTGTCCTCGGGAAAGACCTAAATAAGGCTTGCCACACCAATCTATAATCCGATTATAATACAGTCAGTTTTATTTTTGTTTCTCAACATGCATTTGTATGGGAACGTGGAGACCCAACAAGTTGAATTCTAACCTCGTATCACAACTGTATACTGGGCGTCTGAACAGTTTAGCAGATTAATGTAGTGGATCAAGAGATCTTAAACTTTCCTATATTGGGATCCACTCATTTTCCATACTGCAACGCCATCCCTTTCCCAAGTTTAGCCAGCATCCCCTTCCATGTAGGGAAATGAAAAGAACAGAGTGATCACAACCTTATAACACCTGGGGTTCATAGATTTCATAGACATCAGGGCTGGAAGGGACCTCGGGAGATCATCGAGTCCAGCCCCCTGCCCAAAGGGCAGGACTTCAGCTGGGGTCACAGGATCCCAGCAAGATAAGCATCCAATTTACTCTTGAAGGTGTTCAATGTAGGTTCTTGAACCACCTCCGCTGGCAGACTGTTCCAGACCTTGGGGGCTCGGACAGTAAAGAAATTCTTCCTTATGTCCAGCCTGAAACGGTC